>NW_005364225.1:1025073-1075776 GCF_000412655.1 Myotis brandtii
TGTGACTCTGGATCTATTTTTGATCATCAATTTATTTGGTTCATTAGATTTGATTTTCTGATGTTTCTAAAGGCTGTAGTAAAGTAATAATATGAACTCTATTTGTTCTAGATTCCTTGTTTGTATAGAAAGTAATAAAATAATAAATAATAATATAAGTATAAGCTCTGTTTTGCATACTCACATCTGTGAATCTACTTTTGATGCACCCTGTATATAATGGAACTCAATTTACAATTATTTATTATAAGAAGTATAGTCTCTTCTTTTTGTTTTTATCCAATTTGGAAAATAAATAGTGAGAAAGTAGTTTTGCAATGGTCAAATCTGTCTTTACATGCAATGAAGCTATTCCTTTGTAGACTCTGCTAATTTGATTTTCTTTTTCTTTATCCTTTGTTGATATCTTTATTTTCAATATTTTATAATGAACACTTTCAAACAGAGAAAATCTGAAGCATACCTTCCATATACCCACCATCTAGACCAGTGGTTCTCAACCTTCCTAATGCCGCGAACCTTTAATACAGTTCCTCATGTTGTGGTGACCCCCAACCATAAAATTATTTTCGTTGCTACTTCATAACTGTAATTTTGCTACTGTTATGAATCGTAATGTAAATATCTGATATGCAGGATGTATTTTCATTGTTACAAATTGAACATAATTAAAGCATAGTGATTAATCACAAAAACAATATGTAATTCTATATGTTTTGCGATGGTCTTAGGCGACCCCGGTGAAAGGGTTGTTCGACCCCCAAAGGGGTCGCGACCCACAGGTTGAGAACCGCTGAACTAGACTCTACAATGAACAGCTTGCTATATTTGCTATCTGTTCATCTACCCTTCTATTTATTCATCAATCCATCTTATTTTTTGGTGCATTTCAAAATAAGTCACAGACATGAGTATGCTACACTCCTAAACTTTTCATCACACTTAACATTAACTAGAGTTCAGGGTTTATTTACAATACTTTTTTTCTAGGTGAAATTTTAATGGAGTGGATTGCCTAAATTTTTAAAAAAATATTTATCGTTGAAAGTATTACATAGGTCCTCCTTTTTCCCCCCAGTAACATCTTCTAGCCTGCTCTTGTTCCCCCTCCCTCCACCAGGCCTTTACCACCTCATTGTCTGTGACCATAGGTTATGCATATATGCATACAAGTTCATTGGTTGATCTCTTCCCACCCCCCCTCCCCTGCCTTCCTTCTGAGGTTGGATGGTCTATTTGATGCTTCTGTGTCTCTGTATCTATTTTTGTTCATCACTTTATGTTGAACAAAAGTGAGATCATGTGATTACTGAGTCAAATTGTTAAGTTGATATCTTGAATAGAAACATTTTCTTTTCCTATTTTAGTTTCATAAGAACAAAAAGTTGTCTCAGAGTATCTTATTTTGATATGTATTAAGTACAGTTTAAAGTAACATATTTTATAAGTAGATGCCCGGTGCACTAATTTGTACAAAGGGGGGTCTCTTGGCCTTGCAGGCGATCAGGGCCATGGGAAGTTGGCTAGGGTAGGGGCTGCGGGAGGTTGGCTGGCCAGCCCGATTGGGGCCATCAGGGCCGGCCAGCCAGGGGAGGGGCCAGGAGAGGTTGGCTGTGGGAGCACACTGACCACCAGGGGGCAGCTCCTGCATTAAGCGTCTTCCCCCTGGTGGTCAGTGCGCATCATAGCGACTGGTCAACAGGTCATTCCGTTGTTCAGTCACTTAGGCTTTTATATATATAGATAGATATTTTATGCTTTAGGTTAATTGACTATAAATTTGCTCTGCAAATATTGACATGATATCCCAACATGAACAGATAGTAAAATATGATCCTAGAAAATAATTATATAAGGAGGACACAGAAACTCTAATATTTCTGTTAAAGAAAAATAGAGTATTCAATTTGTCCAGCAATTATATGTACTTTAAATAATGTACTATTTTGAACTAGCCAATATTTTTAATGAGGTTTTGCTGTGTTAAATTATGGTATAAAAAAAGTAAGACACTGGTTCAACGAGAAAAAGAAAGAAAGAAGGAGATAAGAACAATGATAGTTAAGAGATTATTTCCATAATCTATATTATCTTTAGCAAAGTTCATAAAGAGAGTTGTTCATTTATCACTTGGGTAGAATTGAACAGTGAACATTTGTTAGGTGAATAGTACAGTGACTATTAATGCCAGAAGTGAATCTAATGATTTCTTGGGAGTTATTTTAAGAAATAGAGCCAGAAAATAAAAGTTGATGAAAGTAATTGAGCATACATGATAGCATTTTGAGTGAACAAATAAAGTAAAAGTTATTTGGGTATTCAAATTAATGTTTACAGTGCACAAATTGAAGGACATTTTTACTCAATATAAATTATGTTAAAGATTTTAGAGTGCCTAGTAATATTTGAACTTATTTTCTGAACAAATAAATTAAGTAAATACAGTAAAGGCAAATATATGAAATAATTTTTTTAAATTTAAAATAAACAGCTTTTTTTCATATGAAATTAAAAGCTGAAAATGTGTATTCAGGAAATTAACAGGCCTCAGCAAAGATGTACATCCTTTTGTAAGTCTCTAGTAAATGAAGACCTAATTACCAAACTGAAGTCTGTTTAATAAATGTACATTCAAAGAGTTGTATATTTTTACAAAATGAAAATATGGTCACTTCAATTTTTATTTCTTGTGATATCTTTCATTGTGTGTGATTATTTTTTCAGTTGTGATTAAATAAATCACTGGTATTCTTCAGAACAGTTGTTTCTGAAGGTAAGGAATCTCATAGTTGACACTCAGAAATGTTTATTGCAAAAATCTATACAGGATTATTGATATGAAAAATAATTTTCAGTAGGCTCAAAATACTTGTATTCACGAATACAGTATTTTCTTCTACAATTTTGTAGTAGAGCATATACAATTAATAAAAATGTTCTGTATTTCCTTAGTTTTGCTGAAAATCAAGAACCAGAAAAAAAGTAATGAAGAGCTAAGTTCACTGAAATTTTAACTAATTTGGATGCTGGAGAACAAATTATCTATGGCTTAGATGTTTGTTATACATCTGGGCACATAAACTCTTTATACTGTATACGAATGTCAAATGTTTAGATTTTTATAAATAAAGACTTTCTCTGGTCTCACTGTACAATTTCTTAGAGAAATGAGTGTTCCTTTGAAATTGAAAGATCCCTGCAGCTATATTTGATAGAACTGCCAAAAGCCATCTATGAAACTATTAAGAGTGAAGAACTATTATACTTGAGTTCAGCATTGTTTTGGAGAGAAAATTTTATATACTATACGGTTATATTTCATTTGACCACAGATGGCAATTGATATTGGACTGAAAATCTTTGTTATTTTAAATGAAAATATTTCATAAGGTTCAGAAGATATTAACACAAAATGTTATTACAGTAAAATGCTGATAACATTATATTTTTTAAAAGTATGTGTGAATAACCAATGGAAAGGAAGTATATAATACATCAAAATATACTTATACCAACTCTTCCTATAAGCAAGTAATTTATTTCAATGGCTTCTGTTAAACTGAGAGTAGAGTAATTAAAATTACAACATATTTCATACAAATAATATACATATAGAACATAAACTAAGACTGATTTTTAAAAGCATATTTTAGAGTTAACTTCTATGTGTTTCTGTGATTTTATAACATTTAACCTACAATCACATTTGAACTTTCCTCCAAAATGTTTTAGGAAATAATGCAAGTAAAAATCCAGTGCTTGCACAGAAAAAAAAAATAGTACTTATTCCATGTTTAATTAAAGACTTCTAGGGAGTATATGTTTTCAGTGTCATAAGAGAAAAGAATAATGACATGATAGTAATGAGGAGGATACTGATAAAAATAAAGGGTACACACTTACTGAGGACGTACTGTCTACCAGGCAATCCAATTCTTTGTGCATATTATCTAATTTAGTGCCTACAGCAATCCTATGAGGCAGAATATTATTATTATTGTTACATTTATGAAGACATTGAAACTTTAAACAATCAATTTATTTCCCCCAAATCTCTCAGATACTAAATGGCAGAGAAAGTTCACATCTTGGTCTGCTTTATTCTCAGGGACTGATACACAAGTTACAGAAGGTGCAGAAGGATTAGAAGACAAGCAGTAGGAACAAGATCTGGGAGAACCGGACACATTTATTTTATTCTCTATTAGATTTTGAAATAATAATTATTATTTTCAGAATATTTTCACAAATAATTACTCAAAAAACTATATCACATGTATAAAGGGAGACAGAAAAAAACAGAGTTTCTTTTTACACATGAAAAAGTGACCTATCATAGGTGAGGAGCATTGTTCAAAGTTTTACTACCTAATTTTAGACAAGTAGACAATAAAGATGTGTCCACAGACTGCATTAAAAATAATGCTCTTTTTAGTAATTTGCCAAACTACCAAATCCTAAATACATATGTTAAAGGAGCTATAATTTCAGGATGAAAGAGATTACTTTGAAGGCATTGGTTCAGACAATTTAAGACATTGTGGCTCTTCACTTATTTTTAACTGAGCCAGAGTTCTAATTATTTTTACAATTATTTCTAATAGAACAGTGGTTATGATTTCCAGATTCTGTCCTAGCATTTCAAATCTCTGGTAATTGATAAATATGGTCATTTCTGAACCTAAGGTGAGTAACGTGAAGACAGTCTTCTAATTATCATCTTTATTTCCCCCCATCCTATGTCTTCATAGGAATAATTTACATAAGTGACCTGAGATGCTGAGCTTTTAGAGAAGTGTTGTAAAAATATGGAGAATTCAATTATTTTGAAAAACTATAAACAAAAGTATGCAAACATCACAATCCTAATTCTATGTAGTGCCATAATATCCACAAAGCAATCATCAGGGATTTCACCTCATTTTTTAAATCAAAACGGGGAAGATGTGTCATTCCTGTTTTACACCCGAGAGAGGTGAACAATTGACTCACTGAAGGTCCCACAGGGATGGAACGGAAGCTTACCAAGATTCAAGCCCACCTTCTTTTTGTTCACCATAATATCCTTCTCCTTCTGAAGATCTAAAACTGAAATTCTCACTAAATGTGGAAGCCAAATTCATGTGTGTGTGATCCTAACCTTCTTATATTTATTTCATGTTCAAGACAGCATAGTATATTCTTAACTGCTTATGATTGAACCTAGTATTACTTTTTTGCCTATGACATCATATTGCAAGTCATTTATTTATTTTTATGCATGAGTATTTTATGTACAGTTCATTTAATTACGCAAGTAAGAAACTAGAAATTAGTGAAAAATTGCTTCATTTCCAGACATCCAGAAACAAGTAAGAAACTAGATTGAATTAGTGAAAAATTGCTTCATTTCCAGACATCCAGAAAAGAATATCTAAAATTCAGCTTGAGAGAGTTTAACTAGACATTATAAACTCATTTATTGTAATGATAATGCAGTGTCAAATAGGGTATCAGAACATGTAAACAGGTTTCTGTTTTTGTGGTGTGTTTTTCTGCTAGTTTAAATTACAAAGGAAAAAGGAGAAATAATTGGGAAGTGAATGTAGTCAGTAGAGGAAGTAATGATATGGAAAATAGAACAGACACTCAAATATGAAATGTTTCTAAATTATGCTCTCAGGTAGGTTTCATATTTTAAAATGAATCATATCCAGAATTATACTCTTTATTTCCCCCCAAAATAATGTTTGTATCTTTAGGAATTAAATATTGATGGCTAAAGAGTGGGAGAAAAATTTAAGGAAAAGCATAGTATTATTTTCAACTTAAGATATAACAGTGGTTTTTAATAAATAATGTGAGTTAGTATAATCTATTATCATGTATAGTCCATGCACATATTGTAGGATGTGTATGCATATATACTCATTAAATATGTTTGTTACTGAATTTGTTATTCCAACACAAACTATAGAGTATTATGCTAAGCAAAATAAGCCAGTCATTCATTAAATATACTGTTTGTTATTGAATTTGTTATTCGAACACCAACTATAGAGTATTATGCTAAGCAAAATAAGCCAGTCATAGAAAGACAAGTATCACAATATCTCACTATTATGTGGAATATAATAAACAAAATAAACTGACAAACAAAATAGATACAGAGACATAGAAGCATGGAAAAGACTGTCTAATTTAAGAGGGCAGGCTGGGTGAGTGGGTAGGTGGGAAGAGATCAACCATAGAACTTGTATGCACATATGCGTAACCCATGGACACAGACAGTAGGGTGGTGTAGGCCTGGGGCGAGAGGCAGGGGCAGGTATAAGGGGTCAATGGAAGAAAAAAGGGAACACATGATACTTTCAACAATAAATATTTTTATAACATACATACATATATTTTTATGAATATAATAAATATAACCACATAGTGCAGCTTTTTTGTGTGTATGCAACTTTTATTTTCATGTTAGCAATTTAGTATTTTTGCTCTGTGCTTGTACTCCTAAACTCCTATACACATATATGTTTGTGCATTTATATACAGACACTAATATTAGGATATGCTTTCTTTGTATCTTGATTACTCTATGACATGCACCTGCATTGGTGGTGAGCTGAAATAGCTCTACTTCACTTCATACTAGTATATGACACAGGCAAGTCACATGTTGCTCTATTGATGGCATTTTTTTTTCTACGTATTTTCTCTCGGAACTACTTTACTTTCATTTTATTTTTATGGTATACATTCCAAAGACCAAACTATTGAGTCTTGGTTGAAAGGAATATATATGTCTCTGTGTTGTTTATATTATGCATATTCTAAATTTTAATAGAGGTTTCTAAAATTGCTTTTGAAATTACTGTAATATTTCACATTTCTAGTAACATTGAATGACAGTACCATTCTCTCACCATTTGTGAAAACAAGTTATAGATTTGTTTGCTTCTTCCAGACTACTGGTGCATAAAATATCTCATTATTAATATAATTTTGATTTGCTAGCCTACTAGTGAACCTAAGCATCCTTTCATAATTTTTGGCACTTTGGATTTGTTGCTATGAAAACTGTCCATTTATAACCTTTGATCATTTCCCCCATAGTTTTTCTTTTTCTTGTCACCTTATAAGTTATTTTTGTATAATATTAATATTAATCCTTTTTCTGATACCTAAATGAAAATATATTCTAGATAAAATGCTACCTTATTGAATTTGTTGTTGACATTTTTCATTATGAAATGCTTTAATATAACATAAAATCAAACATGGCTCTTTTTATAGCATCTAGGATTCCCATTATTGTAAATATAGAGTCTAGATTATTTTTTTAGAGTCTAGATTCTTGACACTTTTATTAATTTATTACATGTTAGCATTTAATTATCTTGTACATGCATGTTTGTGTGTGTGAGTGTGTATAGTAATTGGCTCCCATGTATATATTAATTTTGGAAATACCAATTTTTTTTTAAATTTCAGATATTTTTAACCAAGAACATGAAAATATGAAATAGATTTCCACTTACTCATGCCATGTTTTTTGACCCTTAAATAAATTTATGTAATAATCTTTACATATGTTCAGTACCTTTCTTGTTAAAGTGTATTCTGCTTTGTATCTATGCAGAATAGATTATTTTTATTTGTCTATCCCTCGATGCTTATTGCTAACATATAAGAAAGATAAAGTCAACATTATAATAATTTTTTAATGTAAAACATCTCTTGGATTTTCTAAGTTTATAATCACATAGTCAAAAGTAAATTATTTTATCTCTTTTTAGATATTACCAAATATAACTATGCTTTGTCTCAAAACTTAATCCACATGATTAATAAAATACAAATACAGCTAAAAGTAGCATAACATAAATAGTCTTATTCCACATTTATAATTTTTTGGTGGGAAGCAGTGTGTAGCAAGCAGTATGGTACTATTTGTGATCATGAGTATTCACAATTAACTCTATATCCTTGAGCAATCTAAACCAGTTTAACTGTCTATAAAATAAGAATAAATCTTATCATATGGTATTTTCTGATTATCAATGAGACCTGTGATGGCAGTTGGGGAACTACAAATGTTATGTAAGTGTAAAATCACTGGCTAGAAATGTCAAACTCTTCAAAAGTAGGAAATATTTATTTTACTCTTAATTGAATTATAGTATGTGGACATTTGGAATTACTCTAGCTAATTTTGTTTCTAAAGGCAAAACTTAAAGAGATTATGATTGTAGAAAGAAAAAATACCTTGTTCAATTATTTAAGCTTCGATATATCTTTAAATCTACTGTGCCATTATATTCAACCAGTAAAGCATACAATCAGCCAAAAAGTGCCAATTAAAATGTTGCAATATTTAGAAGAGAACTAATAATGAAAAGAAAGGAACTTATAGAACATTATGCATCACAAAAAAAGACAGATTAATAGAAGAAAACTAACAGAAGTTTAATAACATGTATACCTTCCATGTACATGGGAGCTACCCAGGAAAAAGAACTTATGGAACATTATGCATCACAAAAAAGACAGAATAATAGAAGAAAACTAACAGAAGTTTAATAACGTGTATACCTTCCATGTACATGGGAGCTACCCAGGAAAACTGAGTAACACCCCCCAAATGGCCCAATTCACCATCATATATACTATCTTCTGTTAAAGACCAAAGATGGTATTGAGGGAAGGGAGGGAAGCCAATTATGGGATATTATCAGGCAAAGCAAAGTAAATTAGGGTATGGTTGTGATTCACATGCAAGCTAGTTTCCTTCTCTCTTAATAAGAGTTTTTAGAGATTTAGTCATCCCCCTCTCCTTACAAATGGAGATCTATCTTATAAATAAATATATGTATTTCTTTTGGAGGGGTAACTTCTACTTGGTTTGTTCTTTCTTTCCTCACCCCTCATAAAAAAGATAGATAGATAGATAGATAAGTAGGTAGATAGATAGATAGATAGATAGATAGTTTATTTAACTTTATTTTTATTGTTAACACTATTACAGATTTCCCCATCCCGCTCCCTTTGCCCACCCCCACCTAGCCCCTGCTCTGGTTCTAGATAATCCTAAGGCCAAAGAGACATATTTTAGGGTGGTATTCTGCTTCCCTTCATGGATAAGGTGGCAGGTCTATTTGAATTTGACAGGTTCTGTGCTAACTCTGTCTAGCTTGGGCTCTCTGAAGTACATAATTTTATCATGACACATTATTTGTGGCAGAAATCTCTCAGTACAGTCTGTCTGAGGTAGGACTCTAAAACTTTGTAGATTCTCAAACAACCATTGTCTTCTTTGTTTCTTTTCTTCTTTTCTCTTTTGTAGTACATCTTGTACATACGTATGAATGACAGCACCAAAAATGAATACCAAATGAAGTTTACACCGATTATTTGAAATTGTTTAAAGAGACAGCCATGTTTTACTTTGCTGTGCTTTTTTGGAGCCATCTTTAATTAAAAATAGTAAAATGAATTCTATTGCTTAAAATTATTTATGCCTTTCTTTATACAGATTTGAGGTAGTTGAGCATAACCAGTATTAACCTAAAAATAAAAGGCCAAAGTAAGAAGCAATAAGCATTGTTTTGAAATAAAATAGTGTTGCAATTCTGGAAAGTACTGATTCAGACAGAAGCACAAATCATCTTTTGATGAAGACAAGGGGTATTTCTGAGAAAGGGAAGGGAAATAATTACCTGAATAAAAGGAAGGAGTTTGCATTGGTGATGTGCCCCTGACAGGAATCGAACCTGCGACCCTTCCGTCCTTGGGCTGACACTCTAACCATTGAGCAACCGGCCAGGGCTCCAACTCCATTTTGAAGAAGCTCCATTGATATTTTTTACACAGCAGTGACCCACACTTCTTTTCTTGTTCCTGTAACACCTAGCACAGCAACCTTACTGTAGGTTCTTAATAAACACTCCTTAAGGTGAAAGGAAGGATAGGTGGATTATGTATTATAACTAATTTTTTCTCTCTACCTCAGAATGGGTATTATTGGATGTTGTGGTTTTGATTACATAAAATGCAACAGCCCATTGATCCTCAACTAATTTTAATTAGTGAGAAGTCCTATCATCATAAGAAGCCTTTTGGAAACTGATATTAATAATTCAGATTTCTGCAAATTAAGGAAGTGATTTTGGGGACCAGTGGATATATGAGGTGGTTTCTATGCATTTTCTATTCTCTTTCCCATCTAAGATTTTTGTATGCCATCACTGGTGAGCATAATTGCTGAAACTGTCTTTTCAATTCTTTACCTTTCTTGTGTGGAGCAGTATTGTATGTTCCTAAACAGCTGTATGATATCTAATGATCAATGATTGCACATGCCAGTTGAACTTTGCTGTTTTCAAATCTTATTTATAATGAAAAACAAAGTTTAGAAATGTTATATTAATATATCTCATATTTTATGCAAATGTGATGCATGCGGTGCACCTGAGTATGTTCTGAAAAATTAGTTGTATCTAATTAATTTGTCCAGGGAATTAATCCTGATAACACATACACATTATACTCTGAACATCTAGGAAAATCATATAAAGCTAAGGATAACTTAAAGATCTTGCTTTACAGGAAAAAGGAGAAAAGGAAAATAATTTTATTTCACTAATGAAAGGTAGCCAAATGCTACTTTCGTTGTTATCCAAAATAATACACTACGTCGCCTAATCAATGTATATTTATTTATCCCTTATTCGATATTCTGTTTATAGCTCTGATGGTATTTTGCTGGTAGAATTATATTGAGCTTTCTCATTGAGAATGCAGGAATTATAACACAAAAAAATCAGTTATAGATTTAAATAAAAATACACCCTAATACAATCTCCAATTTTAAAATAGTGTAGCTTGCTCAATTGTTATCTATTTACCTAACTAAGGATTATAAAAAAATAGACGCTTATTCTAAATTTTATACAAGAAGCCATTAATTACTCCTGCTATCTTCCTAATTAGGTAAAGTTATAATTTATAGGTTAATAATTAACAGGCAAATTTTATTTGGACATTGTTCAACCTTTCAAATATTTTATTTTATATTTTTATATTTAAATATCTTCTCATTTTATTGAAATTACTTAAATATACTTTTAAGAAAAAATCCTATAGTGTATGAATCTATAGTATATAGGTATTATGAGAAACACAAGGTTTGAAAAGTTTGGCCACAATTGGATAATTTTTTGAGGTGCTGTATTTTTAATTACATTTATTGGGGTGATGTTGGTTCATAAGATTATACAAGTTTCAAGTGAACAATTCTATGATATATCATCTGTATATTGCATTGGGTGCCCACAGTCCAAAGTCAAATCTTCTTCTGTAATCCTATATTTGACCCCAATTACCCTTTACTACCACCCTCCACCCTATTTTGGGGTGATGAGAGCTCACTGAGCACTGGAGAAGCGTCAATTCTAAAAGCAAAAAAGCAAAAACAGAGGTAAAGGAAGACATACTTGGCCGACTTCACAGAGACACAACCTGAAGAGGATGGATTTTATTTAATGATACCACAAAGTTTGTAGAAACCCATCTTTATAAAGTACTCAATAGTTTCAATGTTTTTAAGGAAAATGTATATCTAAAACTAAAGCATTAGAAACCCACTCTTACCATCATTTTTTTTCAAATTTCATAAACTGCTTTATGAACCAAGAATTTATTTTCTGTGTAGATAAATATATTGCCCAAGGACAATCTCTACATAAAATGGAATTTGCTGTTTTTGTTTCTTTTTCTGGAAAATGGGTATTAATTTCTCTTCATTTTGGGAGTGTTAAATATTAACATGATAGGGTAGGTAGTGATAGTAGCTGAAAAATTATTATCAAAGTTATGTTTCTATAAAACCTTAAGTGTGCTGAAAATTCTTAGGAAACTTTTATTGCAAAAATTATTAATGTTAACTACTGAAATAGACAAAGGAAGCAAATCCCCTAAATGATTGTATTTAATGAGCTTAAATGAATTAAGGTAAAAACTTAAAACTGAGTATTGTCAGTGAATTAAAATAATACAATTATTTTACCATACTGATAGCTGATAGAGGGGAGTGGTGGGTGCAGGGTAAAATTGGTAAAGGGATTAAGGGGGGAAGGAAAAAAACCCACCTCATACACTCAGACAACAGTATGGTGATTACCAGAGGGAAAGCAGGATGGGGAAGGTAGAAGAGGGTAAAGATGGGAATAAGTGATGATGGAAAGAGACTTGACTTAGGTTAGAAACACACAGTGCAATATACAGATGATGTATTATAAAATTATCTACCTAAAAACTATGCAATTTTATTAATGTCACCCCAGTAAAGTCAATAAGAATTCAAAAAACAATATATTAATTTAAGGGGTACTTGCAAAAATGAGAATAGACAAAATCATTCAAAAATTGGGAAAGTAATATTAAAAGAAAATATATTTCTTTTATAAAAATGCTTTTAAAATGGGAAATGCTTCATATTTGGACTATAGAACTGAGTCTAATTATGATTTTTACTGAATCATTTATTTTAATAGGTGTTTAGCAAGTGGGAGTATAAATTTGTCATTGTTATCATTGCTTTTGCCACTGGCAACAGGATATAATAGTGAAAGTTAATTTGGGACCATGACCCTAATGTTGGCACTCTAATTACTTGGCTTAGTGCGTAATGTAGCCTAAGGACAATAAAACTGGGGAAGACAATGCGTCAGAAAATTGGAATGATTAAAGCTTTAGGCAAAATGATTAGAGGTATTGCAGTTTGCAAAAAGAAGGTTGATATATTTGTATTTTTTAAAGGGCTCTCCCTCACTAATGTTGAAAATAAATTGCTGCTTGACTTGGTGTTTTCATTTTTAACAATTTAGGAGGAACATTGCTGTCTTGATCCACTCACATTTGAATTCATGTATTTATATCTTGCAGAACAAATCATCTATAATTGGGGCATTGGCGTTTCCTGCTTTTCCCCTTTGTAATATAGTTTATTGCCCATTGAATGAAGGCTTTACAATAATAGTAAAATAACATTTGTTCAGGAAGTGTTTCCTGCTTTTTCCCTTTGTAATATAGTTTATTGCCCATTGAATGAAGAAAGCTTTACAATAATAGTAAAATAACATTTGTTCAGGAAGCAGCTATTGCATGTCTATTATATACTAAGTTCTAAGTTTGACATGAGTGATCGAAAGATGAATACAGAGCTAACAAGCTACTCGAGTACTGCACATTACTGAATTTGGATTTCAGTGATGGAAACGTGCATGAAAAGGTCTTGATAAAATGGAATTATGTATCATATGATATAACTATGCAGTACAAGTAGAATAGAAGATTAGTGACTAAATTTGTGCAGAGGAGGTGGAAGTAGAGGAAGTATGAAAATAAGTTCAGGAAAGAGACAATATTTGAGCTGTTTCATGATGAATAAATAGTACTTTGCCTGACAAATGTGATAGAAATTGACATTTCAGCAAAGAGATAGAGGAAAGTAGGCAAGTGCAAACAGCATTGAAAATAAGAATACCACATGGTATTTTCACAGAATTGCAGTTAGTTAAGTGTGGAACAGCTAGGATGAGGGACAAAAGGCAGATTAAGAAAGGCCTAGTATTTACTACTAAGAAAGAGCTGAGCCATATCCTGCAAGTAGTGGAGAATAATAGAAGACTTCAAAAAGGAGTCGGAGTAATGGATAAGACTTAAATCCTAGAACCTCATTTGGTAGCACCATGGGGAAGAATTGAGAAGATATGACACTGACAATAGGAAGCCAACTAATGAGAAATTAAATAGTTCTCAGGATGATCGAGACCTGGAGTAACATTAGCTATTGAGACTAGAATTCCCAATGATAAGGTTACTCACAGATAAACCTGATTTCCTACTAGTTCTAGCAATACAATGAATAACTACATGTTCATTCTTGTTTTTTAAGATAAAACAAAAGTAAATGATGGAAATATTCTTAGAAATATGGAGAAGAGGAAATAGAAAATGTATTTTTTTTCCTATTTTGTGCCTTTAATGGGAAATTCAGTCTTTCTAAAGATTTATACTTTTGGTTTCTAAATTACAATTCATGTGCACTTCAAAAATACAACAAAACTCTAAAACCTTCCTCATTATGTAAGCTAGAGAATGAAATTTAATTAAAAGTATGCTTTCATTCAAAAGTAGAAACCTTGTTGGTTTAATTGATACTTGGTCAAAGCAATATTGATCTGATAAAAGCAAATCTATTTCTAACCCCAACAATTAAAACATTTAAATAGGCTCCATCTTCTTCATAATGAAAGGACATAAAACCACTATCAGCTGCCCATAAAATCAATGAAAAACATTAATAAATGAATTAGCATTCATTTCAGTGGATCCCTATGTTAAGCATTCTAATGTACTAAAACATTAAAGTGTATGGATTCATCTGTGAGCACCAGATATTATTCATATTCTCTCCCTCTCTCTCATATGCACCACCCATTGTTGTTATTATATTTATGAGGCCTCAAGACTTATATTCTGAAATTTACATATACATTCTCATGAAGAACTCTTTAAGTGTAATTCTGCACAACTAAAAGTGTGCATGCTACTACTCTGCTTCTACTCAGAGCAAGGATTCATATGTATGTTTTTTTTGTTCCTATTCTAAATTCTACCATTTTCAAATATGTGAAACAGGTCTCCCACAAAGAGGTTAGGTATGGCCGCCCCAGTTGATGTCTCTCTGATCTAAAGCAAGGGCCCCAGTTCTGAATGGAAGCAAGTTGAATCAAAAGCATGAGTATACACACAGCACCAACATTTCTCACTTAACTAAAGTGTCTTCCTAATCCCAAATTCAAAACTGCACTAGCTGTTTTCTAGGTATTCTGTTTTATGCAGGTGTTTAATTTCTGTGACCTTCAATTTACTCAACTAAAAGTTATGATGGGATTAAAAGACATAATGCATATAATGTGTTTAGGACATTGCAATAATCCCAGCAGAAAGACATCAGAGTAAAAGAAAGGTGCCTGGAAGCCAGTATCTGTGGCTGGAGAGCAGAACTGAGGAGTTGCAGAATCTAGAAAACCAAAGCTGAGAACAAGCAAATCAAGACTGTTTTCAACAATTATAATCAGTTTAATGAATATTTTAAAGAAAGTTATTTAAGCAAGCCATTGGAAATAATACTAAAAACAACAAACATCTCTGCATATTGTGCCTTGAAAACAAGGTCTTTTGCAAGGTATTTATTTTTTTGTGTTTCACATAAAGAAGAGGGTCATTGTATTTTTAATATGGAAACCAAAATGTTTTGTAGTGTGTATAATCAATGGAAAATGATTAGGTCAACACACATCAAATATATTTCTGAACAAATATATGGAAAAAACAACAACAACCATACGGTTAGATCTACCCAACTGTTCGTTTTTTAAGTACATATATGGATAATAAAATAAAGGCTTTTAATGTAGTCTGCTGATTTTTCTTTTGCAACATTGGTCTACTGGTTGTTTAATTCCTTTCACAGTATATATGTAGACGAGCCTTGGAATTTACTTGTGTCTACATTTAACCTGGATAAAATTTAAGAGAAACCGCTGTTGGGAAAAGGATGCTAATCTCCAATGACCCTAAAACCAGAGTAGAGTCGTGCTCTACAAAATCAATCTCTTGATATAAGCATTTGGCTGGTTTTATGCTGAAGAGCTGGATCACAGCAATTACAGGCTTGTATTTCCTGGCAGTGAGACAAGCAAGGATAGATTTCCTCTGTTTTATGTTTGTGTTAATTTAACCTGTCAAAGTTAATCATCCTGTCCAAGTGCCAAAGCACCACTATGTTGAGCACCAAAGAGCTCCTGGTGCTGTAGCTCTGTTTCCATCTCTGCGAGAGACTTGCTAAGGGTCCTTTGTTAAACCTCCTTGTCTCTCTCATTTTCTTTGTTTTAAAAATAGAATAATTAATAATCATCTCTTATGTTGTATTTATGCTATGTTTTATCACTTTAAATAATATTCTTAATCATATAAACCAGCGATTTTATTTCTGTTCCAATTTGTTTTTAATTATGAGAAAGAAGAAAAGCAAACTATTAATACAAATATTACTTGAAAAATGGCATACTTAAGAGCGTTGATCTGTTTTTGCTTGCCATTTAACATGAGCTATCTATACAACACAGTTTTTCTTCTAACCAGACATATTTCAACTGAGAAGATCCTGCAGTTTGAAAATAAAAGGGAAGGTGTTTCTTAAACCCATTTTACTTTTCTCATCGTAAGAGTAGGGTTCTAGATAGATGTCCATATATATCCTCATGTTAGAAAAAAGTTGACTCAATTTCCATTGGTCATAATTTATTTTAATATTGAAACCTATTGATTTATCTTAGAAAGTATACTATTTGAAATACTAAATTTTATTATATAATTGTAGATATGTTGGAAAAGTAATATAAACTAACTCCTATGGGAGGATTATTTTTTATGGATATTCTGTCTTTTGGAGCAACAATCCTATAAGAATTATAATTTAAACTAAGCATATTAATTATCATATAAGATTCTCTTTTAGAAATGATAATATATGATTATCTAAATTGGGTATTTTCTCTGCATCTCTTATGAAATATCAAGCTCTTAATCTGGCAAGAAATGCAAAAGAAAAGGGTAGACTTGATAAATCAATTCTTAAATGTCTTAAACCAGTATTACATAAAACTAAGGTTTATATACATCTTTCTTAATCTACTTAGACAGGTAGATTAAGATTGCCAATCCTTTACTTGAGCTCTCTGCACTAATTCACTCCTTCTCTTCCATGCCTCCAAATTACCTATTCAATATATATATGCTTTGATATATGTTTATTTAATAATGCATGTATGTCAGTAGTTTTAACAATACATTAGATTAGATATTTAAAATATTTTAATCAATAAGAGTATGTGTTCAAAATAATCCTTCCTGGCTAATCTGCAGAGTCTTTTTATGTAAGTACAACTCTCCTCTCCATTTTGTTATGATTCTGAAAAATTGTGAGTCAAAACTTATTTTCAGTAGCTTCTTACACAGAAATTATCAGTGGGCACCTAGCCCTGAGCACTTCAGTAAGACAGCATCCTTAATCTACTCTTTTTCAGGGTTAGTACTCTAGATGTATCGAGATGGTCTTTTCTCTTGAGTATAAATATAAGTCTACATAAGAGCTCTCCCCATGGCTTATGGAGATTTGTCTTAATTTTTGTAACAGTTTTTTTTATTAATAGGATTTCATGCATAAAGGTGGAAATACAATAAGAATTCAGAGCAGAGAGTCTCCCCAGCATTTTTTTAATTATGCCTAGTAGCTGTCTTTTCTGTACTTAAAAAGAAATAATACTAAATCCAAATCCAGTCTGAAAGATGATACCAATAAAACCATTGTTGCTGTGTCCTATGTAATGTATAAATTATCTACGTGGGACTCTGCACATGTGCATTTTCATATTGAACATGATGGCAGTGATCTGATAAAATTTTGTGTATTGTTAAAACAATAATCAGAGCTGTGACCAAGATACTTTTCTGGACTACATACTCCATGAGGCAAAGGATAATTTTTGTCATCTTCACCATTACATCTTCAGTATATAGAGCTATGTTTGGAACATAGTAAATATTTTCTAGATGAATGGATGAAAAGTGTATAAACTGGCTAAATTTACTGTTTTATATTCTCCATTTCTAAAATGACTTAAGTTGTCATATAACAAAAATCATTTTACGTTACAGTAAAATTAACTTAAAGTTCATGACATTAAAAAACAATGTAAGCAGAATTACTTCATAACCGAGAGCATTTAAGTACTTTCTAAAATAATGTAAAATATTACTGGAAAGTGTATTTTTTATTTCCTTTAATATTTATTTGATAAAAACACATTGGGTAAATAGTATATTTTAATCAGTACTTTATGTTAATGTTTTCATCCTAACAAATGTTAGTTCTATTTTTCCATTGTTACAAAACAACAGAAACAGTTACATTTATGGAATAGGAAAATTAGACATTAACACTATTTGTTTTTAGAATAATGTCTTAAATGCAGTATAGATGCTCAGATAATAATGATTAACACTTGTATTAGATACCTAATTTGGGGTACAAATTTCCCCAAAACTTAGTAGACTGAAACAGCATATCTTTATTATTTCACAGTTTCTGAGGGTATTTGTTTGGGAGGGACTTAGGTATTTCGGACACAGGATTTCTCATGAGGTGGTAGTTAAGGTGCTTGGCTGAGGCTGCAGTGGATCCAGAGGCTCAATTGGAAGGGAAGAGTCACTTCCAAGACGGCCCACTCCCAGGGCTGACACCAGGAACCTCACGTCCTTAGAGACTGTCGTCAGGAGGCCTCAGGGACTTTTCCTGAGGCTTGCTGTAGCGTTCTGCTAATATGGCAGCAGCTTTCCCCAGAGTGATTAATATGAGAGAAAGACAATAACTCAGTGTGTTTTGTGACCTCCTCTTGGAAGTCACACTCAATCATTTCCACTATATTCTGTCGTTGGGAGCAAGCCACTAAGGCTCACACTCAAGTGGAAGAGTGTTAAGTGCCATCCAACAGAAATGGTTCGAAGATACTCTGGTCATATTTTCAAACGTACACAAGACATATATTACTCATCAAATTCCAGTCCATCATTTAAGGTTCATACATGGAAAGTTATTTTATTCTCACTCCAACTTTATGATGTAGGTATTATTTGTTAGTCCCTTTATCCATAATATCTGGGTCACAGAGAATCTAAGTATATTTCTCAACGGTACAAAACAACGTGGACATGTCGCATTTCAGGCATGAGTAAGTTGTTTATGGAATAAATACGTGAAAATGCTGCCTATGCCATCTCTATCACTGTGTTTGGCATAATCAGTGGGAACTGTTTTACGCAAACAGTCATTTTAGTTTTTAAACTGAAAATCACAGTTTACTGATTTGTCAACTTTAAGATTTTGCCATTAAGGGCTTGTAAAAGAATACAAACTTCCCTTTAGGGCTAAGATAAATGCTACTTTAACTTAATTATATTTCACTTAAATTAAATATTATTTCAATAAGTTATTTCCTCTCATTCACATACATTATTTTACATAATATGAAAACTATGGTGACATGCACATAATTTTAGAAATTAACTTGTACCATGTGACATACATTAAAGAAAATGTCCTCATTCAAATATAAAGAACACTTATGTCATTTCAGTGTGACTGCAGAAACCAATAATAGTTTAATTCCTAAATTGTGATATTTGATATTTATATATGTGTGTATATGAATATATTCAATAATACAAACATTTATTTTTCAACATAAACCAATTAAAAATTTAAATTAATATCAGCACAACTATATCTTAGTGTATACTTATTAGTGATTATGTTCTTTTATAGACCTAAGAGGAGGAAACTTAAAACAATACTTGATGATGTATTCCTTATAAAATTTCCTGTTGAAACCAAATTAAGACATTTACATTGAGAGAGAAAAGTATATATTGGATTCTCAAAAGCATGGAAAGCATATCTAAATGATTTTAAATTTACACAATGGAAGTTATTATGCCAAGAGGATGTTTTTACCTTTATAGCTAAGGGTACTGTAGTGTGGAAAGAAAACTGGCTCCAGAGGTAAGGGGAACCAGGAGTCAGATCTGCGAGTCTTGGAGTTTTGAGAGGCCTGGCCCTAGTTATACTGAGGAGAAAGTCTAAAACATAAGGAGTACCTGGCCAGAGTAGAGTGGCTCAGTAGGTTGAGTGTTCTCCTGTGCATCAAAACTTTGCTGCTTTGATTCCCAGTCAGGGCACATACCTGGATTTCAGGTTCAATCCTGGATCAGATGAATAAAAACAAACAAGCAAATCCTATATAATAAAAGGCTAATATGCAAATTGTCCCCTTGACCAGGAGTTCGACCAGGAGTTCAACCTGGAATTCAACCAGGGGGCGGGGCTGGCTGGCCAACCGGCCATGGCCCCTCTCTCCAGCTGGTCCAGCCCGATCAGCTCCAATTGGGGTGGGCCAGCTGGACCTCACCCATGCACAAATTCGTGCACTGGGCCTCTAGTTGAAATAAAACACAAGGAACTTCTTCTGAACTGATTCTTACAAAGGCTATCACCTTCGTGATTTTATTCTCCAAACTTATTCAAGTGCATTTAACCTCAATAGAAAAGACAAAACAAAATTAATTTTCTTTTCCATCTTGTAGATGATTGTCACCAGTGAATGCAAGTTCACAAAATGTTAAATGTCAGTGAATACTAGACCTTCTTCTCTAGTGTATCCCACATGGAGGAGTCAGTTTTATTTGTACAAAACCACTTTTTTTGGGAAATGAAAAGTATTGATTTATACTTCTTCTTGGTGTTTGTCTCTCTCCTGCTTCAATATAAAGTGAAAGTAGATCTGAATGAGAAGAGAAATTCTGCCCTTTTTGGTTAAGATGTCACATATTAGCTCTATATAAATAAATTGTTTCCAAACTTTTCTAGTTTGAAATTCTATTTTGACACTTTTTTGAGATAATTCAAAATTTTTATTTTGTTCTATGTATTATTTTATTTATTGGAATTTATAAGCATGATTGAATTTGAAAAATAACCACACTTTATGGAAATCAAATTCTAATTATTTTTGATGATTTTCTGAATAATCAAATAACTTTTAAATCTTATAAGGTATATAAATATTTGTCATCTTTTATTGGCTTAGACATTGACTGGTATTAAAAATACTTGCTTCTTGTAAACTTGGGAGAAAAAAAAAGACACTACCTTTCAGAATCTATCCTCTATGACTGTGTTAAAAACTACTCACATAGAGTTATTTATACCTACATTTAAACTAAATGAAATAAAATAAAATTGTAATTTCTTAGTAACACCAACCACACTTCCAATTGTTCAGTAGTTCTTGTGACTTGTGGCTATAATATTGGACAGTGTAGATATCAAACATTTCCATCATCATAGACAGTGCTATTTTATCCATTTTATTTATTTACTTTTAATTTCTTAATAATCTAGAAATAATAATTCTCAATTTTTAAAAAAATAATTTATTTGTTGTCACTTTCTTCTCTTGTTAAAGCACATGTCTAGTTTGAATTTGTGATTTCCGTGTGACAAAAGTTAATCTCAAAAAGTCATGTTTTTCCTGAGTTGTCTGAAATGTTTGTTAAATTTTTTGAATATTGATTTACTTACATATTTTTAACCGGAGAAGATACTCTTAAATTTAGTAGATGTAGTATTTAAAAGGTATAATTTATCACATTTCTTAATTCAGAATTATAATTCTTATAGAATCTACATGAAATAATGCAAGTGGGCAGAAAGACTACAAATCTTTACCTTGTTTTTACAAAATTTTTGAGAAGACCTACTTAAGTGCAATAACATTCAGGTTTATACAGTTCAGTTCATAGAAAGTGTTCAATAAATAATATCTGTTAAATTAATTAAGGCAAATATGGAGATAAAAGCAACTGATTTACATTTTTTGATTTTATAATAGTGAGGTAGTAATTTTTATCTAGAGATTTCTGGATAAATAAAAAGCTACATGATATTTTTAAATATTTATTGTGTGTGTACGTATATGTGTATGTGTGTGTTTTCTAATCCCAGCTTACCAGTTTATTCTTATTCTGTGAGACCTGGTAAAATTTATTTATCTCTCTTAATCTTATTTTTTATACCAGTAAATGGACAAAATGCCACTTCCCAAGAATTATATTACCTATAAAACACTTAGTACAGTAAAAGCAGTTTAATAAATGCTATGTATTATCATTATTATTTTTTTAAAATATATTTTTATTGATTTTTTTACAGAGAGGAAGGGAGCGGGATAGAGAGTTAGAAACATCGATGAGAGAGAAACATTGATCAGCTGCCTCCTGCACACCTCCTACTGGTGATGTGCCCGCAACCAAGATACATGCCCTTGACTGGAATTGAACTTGGGACCTTTCAGTCCGCAGGTCGATGCTCTATCCACTTAGCCAAACCGGTCAGGGCGATTATCATTATTATTGATAGTAGATGTATTAATTATCATAATTGCTTACAAATAAATCATAGTATACCATAATGTTATGAATATTTTAAAATATAGAAGTACAAATTATGCAAGTATCCTGGTTTTATACATTTTTCTTATACATAAATTGGACATAAATATACACCCATAGATTTATTTTTATGTCAAGGTTAGTAATAAAATATTTACTAATTTATGATTAATGTAAATATTATTAATGCTAATAGCCTGATGAAATACTATTCACTCTCATGGACTCTAGAAAAACCAAGTTACTTGATAACAAAAAACTCAATCAACAAACATCTTTCATTTTCATGCCTTTTATCCTTTTGTTCTTATCTTCGTTCTTTAAATATATCCCTACTCCCTAAATTAGTATTTCCTCTTCTGTGTGGCAAAAACACTACACATTTTTCTTACATTTTGCACTATAATTAAATGATATGTACTCATATTTAGTCATTCTGAATTTGCAGCAATTAGTGCTTGTTTATAACCTATGGCTAATAAATACTTTTGAATATGTAAACATTAATGAGGATATTGTAGTAATTAATCATTGCTCTATTACAAACTACCTCAAAACTAATTAACTTAAAACAACAACCATTTATTGTTTATTGGTCATTAATTTGCATAAATGGGCAATTGTGAGTTGGGTGGGTAGATTTGCTACTTTTGGCTGTACTAACAAAACTTGGGCCTCGACTGGGCCAACTAAGCTTATTCTTCTTTGGATAAATGGTGTCTCATCATCCAGGAGGTAAGCATTTGCTGGCACAAGTTCTGGCTAAATGGGGTGCTAAAGGAACCAGTGTTAAAAGTGTCTTGGGGTGCAGGCTCAGAACTGGCACCATCACTTTTCCTATACTCTATGGAACCAACAATTTTTTCCAAGCCCCATCTTCCCAATAGGAAATTAATTAAACTAGTAGTTACCAAAGAGGGGAGGTGCTAGGTGGTGGGAGAAATAGGTGAAGGGGATTAACAGGTACAGAATAGGGAATTCAGTCAATATTATTTTAATAACTTTATATGGTGACAGGTGGTAACTAAACTTATTTGGGGGATCATTTTGTAATGTCTGTAAATATAAAATCACTGTGATATACACCTAAAACTAATAGGATATTGTATGTCAATTATAAGTCAATCTTAAAAAGACATTTGCATACAATTGTTCTATAATTAGGATTGTTGCAAATAAAGAGAGCCAAAGAACTAGAATTGTTAGAAAAAACACAATATTTTAAAAAATTCTAACATGTATTTCCATTGCTTTCCAGTATTATTGATCTGTTTAAACCTTTATGAGTAAAATATGAAGGACATCATTTACTACAGCATCATATATGTTATTATTTTGCTAATCTTAAAGAATAACATACACATACACACACAGTGTTTCGTAGGTGCTACAGGAAGATGACTTGTATTAGATGCAGTTCCTGTACCCTAGGAGAAGTTTCATCTTTTTAAATGTTAGGCATGATGTTTTTCCATGTAAATTTAACCAGTTATATTTTCTCTATTCTGAAATAATCACTTGCATCCTCTGCCTTTTTATGTACTGTACACATAGCATTTGAATACTAATATTCTAGCTTCATATTTTTCGCACCTTGTTATCTGTATTTTATGTTTTCATTTCCTTGCCTTTGATGCTATATCTATCCTCTGCAATACATGCACTCATGCCATTGAGGCTTGCTGTGCTTGGAGTAGTTCTTGCAGAAGCCTTGCTCACACTGCTATGTAAAGCCGGTGACAGCCTGTTGTTTTATTTCTTGAATGGTGCTGACACTGTTGTTTTCTTTCTGAGACATTGTGTTTGTAGTTCAAGACAAGAAAAAACATGTTTCTTTTTTTAGCCACTCATTTTAAATATATAGCATTTTGCTATTTGCAGTACAAAATTGTATTTATAACTCCTCCAGTCCGAGGAAGGACTGATGTATAGCTAAAACCGGAGTTTGGCTTCTTCGATTTTTATTTTAAATATAGGTCCTTCAAAACCAACATGTATCACAGTGACTTGGTATGTTAAAAAAAATAAAACAATTTTAGGAAGTGGGATGAATACAAAGCCAAATATTGACTGATTTACATGACGGAAGTATTAATAACACCAAGGAAGGGTTTACAAAAAGTCTCAGGGTTACTATGCCAGAATGCAGAGTCAAGTAAATCCACACAAGATATAGAAAGAAAGGAAATTAAGATTATTGAGGTCAGTTTTTCAATAGAGACAGGTATGGACCTGAGCATGGCTTTAAATAAGTGATATGTAGTATAAGTTGTTCATATACTCAGACAGAAGCCAAAGCTTTGCATTCAGAATCAGTAATCTGGTTGGCTCCAGTATTAACTCACATCAGTGTTTCCTTTAGCAGAGTGAGAATCAAATGTTATAAGATAAAAATACTTGGAAGGCTCAAGGGTATAATAAAATACAATATTATGTGCTCATTATGTACTAACACTGGGCACAGTCTTTTAATTAATATAATTCATTGACAACAACCCTTTCAGTTATACATATATTTAACAGATAGTGATGACAGTAACGTAGGGGACGAAGTAGTCTAAAAATAGTGAATATGAAAATCAGTTTGTCTTATTCCAAAATTCATTTTTTATCACTGTGGCACATTTCCTAGAAAGTAAGATTCTTTATATATGTTTATGAGATTTTTATAGTAAACAATTCCAAAATCTTGTGTTCTTGAGAGCAAGTTTGGTATAGAATAGTAGAGATGATGGTGCAATGATGATGATGATGAGGAGGAGGAGGAGGAGGAGCAGCTACAACTTCTATGTCATAGGTACTTTAATACATGTTTTATTTACCTTTCCCTCAACATTTTTCAAAGAATCACATCAAAAAAGCATTGTTATACCCCCTTGTCAAGGTAAAGAGACGAGAGTTTACATACCTTATCCATGGTTATCCTAGCAATAAACAACTTAGCCAAAGTTAAGTATGACTTACTCACTTATGACCGTTAATTAATAAAATCATAAAGAATAATATGTCTTACATACATATTACTCAACTGTATCCCAAGGACATAACCCATACCAAAATGCATGTCACACATGTCACTTTCACTATATTATTGGAATTAGTGAGTTCCTGTCAATATAATGGAATATTCCCTTATAACTTGGATTGGATTCCATCCCAAACTTGTCTCAATTATTTTAGAGAAAAATCAGGGCCTTAAGTGCAATGTAAATGAAAATATTAAGACAGTGTAGTACCCATGCGATTAAATATCACTCTAAACACACCCACTTCCCAAAATACTGTATTCTTGCCACTCTTACATTTGGCAGTTTGGTGTTTGTTACTTCAATATTTTTTTCTTTTTTTTTTAAATATATTTTATTGATTTTCCACAGAGAGGAAGGGAGAGGGACAGAGAGTTAGAAACATCGATGAGTATTCGGCAGTTTGGTGTTTGTTACTTCAATATTTTTTTCTTAATGCTTTTCTATTTTAGTTATATTTACTCTTTCTGTTGAACCTATTACACTAACTACCTTTTTATTCTTCAACAAAGTCATTTTATTGGCACCACAATCCAGAGCGGAAGCCACACCAAAATACAAGCATGCCTCAGCTAGTGGGCCTCAGTCGGATTCGCCAAGACACATTCTGGTTTAGAAACTAGGTTGCTGGAAATGTCTCACCCTAATTCACCAGAGGAGAAACAGTTGGAGCTTGCTATGCTGCGCTGAATTCTAAGACAGACTAATCAATCTAATTCCGTCTAAACCTATTTACCCTGTCCAAGAGATCTGCTAATGAGGAATGCCAGTAACTCCTAGTTCTTGACACTGATCTCCAAAAGTGAGTTAATGAACCAATTTAAAGGGACATGCTTGACATTTGCAAATTAGTTTTCCTTGCTTGTTGAGGCAGCTTTGTATTGTATGGAACTGATGTGATTGTCATTAAGCCATGCCTTTATGTGAGATTTTTATACTTCAGTAAACTTTAAAAGACATCTTAACTGAGTAGGTTTATGTTATCATTTTAAATGTATTTTAAAAGTTTCTTTATTATTCATGATAATGACTTTAGAATTTTAAAAGTTTTATTCTTTTTATCCTCCACAATAATGTTGTGCAATTTTATGATGATCCCCATTCCCAATTGAAAATATACACATTTTACACAAAAGTGTGTATTATCAGTAATTACAGGTTGTTAAATGCTTTCACCAGCATGCACAGATGGGTTTTATGGCATAAATATTTGCCTCATAGGAAAAAATGGGGGGGGGAGGGGTGAGACATTCTATGTTTTCATGTAACAGAACATAATGTCTGTTCTTTAAAATCTACTCAGAATAGAGGGGGAAAAACACAGCAAATTGGGTTTTTTTTTTAAAGGTGACATAGTTTTGTTTAATTATAAAAGAAATATATTAATTCAAAAATAGAGAACATTTATCAAATTAATATATTTACAAAACATATGCACTGAGGATCTAAATATAGAAGAAAAAAGTATGTTTTTTTGCTTGGGTTTAAATTAGGATGGAGAAGATGGATAACCCAAAAAACAAACAAATAAATAGAATTTTACATATGTTAACATATGAAATAAACCATTAGTGATTGAGAAAATTAATGAGAGATAAGGGAGGGCTTATTCTATCTTAATTAAAATGCTGTTTAATAGTATCAAAAGCATTGAACCAAGGAATTATAGGAGACAGTTCTCTATTTGCCTAAGGTGGAGAGTTGAAACTGAACCCCACATAAAGGTAAGAAAATAAATAAAAGATATGCATTCAGTTTAAGTGTCAACTAGGAAAAGTTTCCAACAAGGAAGATAATGTGGAAACATGTCTCAACATGGGATCTAGGTAGAAATACAATGAGCAAACAAAACCTCTAACCTGAGATTTTGTAATGATACTTCTACTCTCTTGTGGGTTTGACTTTCTCTGATTTTTACACTGTCTTTATAGTCCAGGAAGTTCCAAACTGTTAATTTAAAGTGATTTTGGATTAAAGATCCTCTTTGGTACCCTCAACACAGACCCCATAGATTTTCCAGACATGAACCAGCAATGAGTCCACAATGTAAAGTTGTGATTAAGAAACATGTAACATATGACTACTTATGAAGTCAGCATAACTAACATATGAACGAATTAGGTTTCCAAGTAATAAACAATTATTAATTCATAATCACTTTATACACAACAACATGTTTAAAAGAAGAATACTTAGTCAAGCAATGAACAAAAGAAAAGAGGCAGATTAAAGAAAAAAGCAGGTAAATTTTCTAGTTATGCAGTAAAATTTAAAAATCAATTTATGGATCTAAAAGTATATCAGCAGTCTACCAATCCAATGAATAATATTGAAACAAAATGTAAAACTATTAATCAAAATAAACACATACAAAGAGAAAATCTCAATGATAGGTTAGGAGACAATGAATAGATTTAAAGATCTAGTTCGTAAGAAAAAAAGCAATTGAGGGAAAGAGAGAGTTATGAAAGTCATTATTTAAAGTGATGGTGGCTAGAAATGATCTAGAAAGAATCAAAGAGATTTTTAGATTTGGGAACCAGAAATCCCAAGCAAGAAGAATAAAAAGGAATCCCTAGAGACCTAGGTGTCAGATTATATGGAGCCTTGTAAACCATGTGAAAATGTATTCTAAATTATATGTAATCCCAGACATTTATAGTTAACATGATCTGATACATGAGTACTCACATGTGCATATGTGCATACACATAAATTATTACAGCTACTTGGTAGAGAAGAGATTGCAGGATGACAATTGTACAAAGAAAGGAGATCAAGAAGGAAGCTTCTACATCAGGTCAGGTAAATTGTATTCTTGTCTAGGGAGGTATTCCTTGAGACAAAGCCAAGTTGTTATGTTTACTTTATAATGTATTTATTTTTGCTACTATGAGAATCCTGTGGGAAATTAATGTTAGAATGTGTTTGGGAATCACAGGGAAAGTTAAATGAGAAATATTTGGAAATGAAAATTAAATATATAATATGAGAAAAAAGTACAATGTAGCCTTAAAACTCATTTTTTTTAAAAATTGACAAATGGTTCCTGCATGCTTCTCTTGGGCTTTCTTTCAAACTCAAATACTTGCTTACTGTCTGTGTTTGCAGTGGATCTTGATATATTCATTACGTGGCTAAGAGGCATGTTGATCTTTTCTGCCCTGGGCTTTATTCCTTGATAGGAAAAATAAATAATGAATGTAATTATTTTCTGTCCATCCTTAGTTCAGGATCATTACACTTAGACCTCATTTCTAATAAGATTAAAAAGAGATTGCCAAGTGAACCACAGCTCAAGTAGAGTTCCTAAGTATACAATAAAATACTACTTAATTTTATAAGATATAAATAATATTTAATGTCAGCTTTGCTCTTTCACATTATAAAGGTAATAGGCTTTTCTATAAAACCTAAATTGTCAGTATTCTTTGTGAATATCATCTTTTGTGTTCAAAGATCTTAAATTTGCTAGATGTTAAGCTTTTAAAATAAATAATGCACACAGAACTCAGGTTTAAAAAAAAACTATGCAAAAATTATGATGAGAATATATTTGTTTATTTAATGTATATACCTACTATCTGATATCATATAATTATTTTTATTTTGTCAAGTTAGTAAGCTTTAGATACAATGAAATTAACTATGTCTGTAATTGAGTATTAACAGATTATACCATTACATGTTGCACAATTTCAACAATATATTTTAACTAGAGGCTCCGTGCACAAAAATTGGTGCACTCGGGGAGGGAGGTGTCCCTCAGCCCAGCCTGTACCATCTCACAGTCTGGGACCCCTCAGGGGATGTCCACTTGCCAGCTGGGAGCAGGCCAAAGCTGCAGTTGGACATCCTTAGCACTCCTGAGGAGACAGAGAGGCTCCCACCACCACCGCTGTGCTGGCAGCCGTCAGCCTGGCCTGTGGCTGAGCAGAGCTCTCCCTTTGGGAGCACACTGACCACCAGGGGGCATCTCCTGCATTGAGCGTAGTGACCAGTCATTCCCAGTCGTTCTGCTGTTAGGGTCAATTTGCATATTACCCTTTTATTATATAGGATAGAGGCCTGGTGCACAGGGAGAGGGGGGTGGCTGATTTGCCCTGAAGGGTGTCCCGGATCAGGGTGGGGGTCCCACTGGGTGCCTGGCCAGCCTGGGTGAGGGGCTGAGGGCTGTTTGCAGGCTCGCCACAGCCCCTTCAGGGTGGGGGAGCCCTACTGGGGTGCCTGGCCAGCCTGGGTAAGGGGCTGAGGGCCGTTTTCAGGCTGGCCGCTCCCACGGGCTGGAAGCAGGTATCTGGGATTTATTTATCTTCTATAATTGAAACTTTGAAGCCTTGAGCGGAGCTCAGGGCTGGCCAGGGCAGGCGGGAAGCTTGGCTTCCTCCATCACCAGGGGCAACCCGAGCCTCCTGCTTGCTCCAGCATCGTGGCCGTCGCCATCTTTGTGACGGAGTGAGGGTTAATTTGCATATTACTTTTATTATATAGGATAGTGTAAAAATTAACATCCTTGCTAATATTCATTTGGTACATTAATATTCTAAGCACCTGCAGACATGTACAAATCCTAGGAAATATTCATGTTCTGCATCATTTGGCATATAAATAAACCCAAAGTCAGTTTAAGTCCTATATTTTGTCATGTCTCATCATTTCATCTCTCAGCTTATTTTATTCTCTCTCACTACTCAGCACTCCTTTTAGGCCTTTTATACTTTGGAAATGATTTTTGAAAATAATAAGAATATTTATAGCATGCTTTGTGTGCTATCATTAATCCTCTTGTGTATCTTCAGAAGATACTTCTGGTGAACTTTTACTTACCATTTCCCTTGAGTGTGCATTTCTTGATGTTTCCTCCTAGTCTCATCTCCAGATCTAACATAACCACTTGTGAGTTGTGCTCATTCACAAGGCATTGCAATTAATTGTTTGCTTGCTTCTCTGTTATATTGTGGCTTCATTAAGGGTGGCAATTTTTCTCAGATTTCAGTTAATTCTTGGATACATGAGGTGAATGAAATATTCATTAAAATACATTATTTTTCATAGAATATTATTTTAGTGATGATGGTGCATGTGCTTATAATTATATCACACATCTTTTTTCACAGTGAAATTTTCCTAAGTATATTTTTCAATGGGCTATTCAAAAAGTGAAATGTAACACATGAGAATTTTTTTCTATTGCAGAAAAAGTTATAAACTCAGTTTGAGAAAAGTTATTCATGATATTTTACAAATTTGTGACATTCCATTTTATTTTTATTAGAATCAATTTTTGAAAACTAAGTTTAAATTAATTATTTTGATACAATTTCCCTATCATTTGTTTGGGTTCAGTGACAACTTTAAAAAGTTTTGAGGAGCCCTAGCTGGTTTTGTTCAGTGGATAGAATGTCGACCCTCAGACTCAGGGGTCCCGGGTTCAATTCCAGTCAAGTTCACATGCCGGGTTGTGGGCTCGGTCCCCAATGGGGGGCGTGCAGAAGGCAGCCGATCGGTGGTTTTCTTTCATCATTGATGTTTCTATCTCTCTTTCCCTCTTTCTTCCTCTCTGAAATTAATAAAAATACATATAAAAAATAAAATGGATATATTTATTTTTAAAAAATAAATAAAATAAAAAATTTTGAGGTAACATTGGTATATAACATTATTTAATTTTCAGGTACCCAACATTATAATTTGATATGTGTGTACACTATAGCATCCTCACCACCAAAAGTCTAGTTTCTGTGAAAAAGAACAAAGCTGGAATTATCATATTTATTGATTTCAAACTATTCTACAAAGCTACAGTAATCAAAACAGCATGATCCTGGCAAAAATAAAACCCCACAAACAAACATCAACAGACACACAGAGGAGCGGAACAGAATTGAGAGCCGAGATATAAACCCATACAACTTCTTTACAACAAAGGAGGAAAAATAAAAGTCTTTTTAATAAATGGTGCTGGGAAGACATCCATTTTTTATATCTTTCTTCAACTGTAGAAATTCAGTCATAATATGCAATTAGAGAAAGAGAAGGTTAAATCTGGAGTGATTGTGGGGAAAAAAAAGAAAGCAAACTCATAGACAGTTACTACTCTGACAATTGCGTCAGGTAGGAATGATTTCAGCTGCAAATAAAGTGTAATCCAACCAGGAGCAACTTAAATGGGAAGGTTTCAGTTTTCCTTGCATGAAGGAAACAATACAGATGATTGCTGCTGCTCTCCCAACTCTCAGTGGTACCAGGCCATTGGGAAAACGTATCTGAAATCCATGCGAACTTTCTCTAATGGCTGCAAGGTGGCTTCAGTCTTTGGCATCACCTGTCCAATGAAGCAGGAGAAAGGCATGCATTTTTCCACTTTAGTTTAAAAAAATAATGAAAATACAGACTTCTGACTCCTACAAAAGACATGTTGTTGATCAGAGATATATCACTTGGCTAATTTCAGTTCAAGGTGCCCTTGGGAAGGAAGGCAAGAAAAGCATGCTGGCTGGCAGTAGTCATTTGGATACTCACACTGCAGTGTCTGCCCTATCAGCCTCCTTAAAGTTCTCATGAACTGACCACTGCTATTGGAAAGAATGGTTCTACTCTCTCACTTCTTTACTAAAGTACTTACATTACAGTTTCACAAACTACCCTATCAATATATTAGCTTTAATAAGGGAAAAAGAAAGTTAACGCATAAAAATTGTTGGCTAAAATGTGCCTTGAAAGGCACTAACAGGATAATGTGCTCTCTTGTTCACTTTTTTCTCTCCCACTCTTCCATGCATTGATTTTGTTTTTATCCATTTTCTTATGTACTTTTTAGAAGATGTAAGAAAATGATGTGGATTGGTTTAGTAAGAAAGAGAAAAAATTCAGTTTTTTGTTTTTTTTATTTTTTCAGCTTTAATGACATACAGTTGACGAATAAATTTATAGATGTTTAAAGAGAACGGTGTGATAATTTTGTTATACTTTGTAAAATGATTACCACAATCAGATTAATTAACAAAACCATCACTTCACATAGTTACTTTTGTTGTTTAGTGGTGAGAATGCTTAAAGTCTACGCTCTTAGCAAATTATAAGTACACAAGACTATTATTAATTATAGTCGCTATGATGTACTCAGAGATTATTCATTTTATAATGAAGTCTTGTACATTTTGATAGCATCTCCCTGGTAACCACTATTTAACTCCCTCTTTCTATGAGTTTGACTTTTTCTTTTTTAGATTCTATATACAAGTGAGATCATATAGAATTTGTCTTTCTCTGACTAATTTCACTTAGCAGAATGCCTTCTAGATTCATCCATTTTATTGCAAATGGTAGGATTTTCTTCTTTCTCATGTCTGAATAATATTCATATATATATATACATATATATGTACTTTATGTGTGTGTGTGTGTGTGTGTGTGTGTGTGTGTGTGTGTGTAAAGTATTAATCTTCTCTAGCCATTCACCTGTTGACAGATACTTAGGCTGTTTCTATACCTTCGTTATTGTGAATAAGAATGAAATGAAATGCAGTTAAGGTGGGAGTGCAGATATCTCTTCACTGTTCTGATCTCATTTACATTAGATACCTAAGTGTGGGATTGCTGGATGGTAATTCTGTTTTTACTTTTTTATTTATTTTTTAAGGAACCTTTATATTCCACAGTGTCTTTAAAATTTACATGTCCACTAACAGTTTCATTATCGCCACATCTTTATCAGTATTTGTTGTTGCTTTTTTATTAAAGTCATCCTAACATGTGTGAGGTGATATCTCCTTGTGGTTTTGATTTACATTTCCTGATTGTAAGTGGTGTACATCATCTTTTCATGTACCTTTTGGTCATCTTTATGTCTTCTTTGAAAAAATCTCTATTCAAGACATTTGCCTGTTTTTAAATTGGATTAATTGATATTTTGCTCTAGATTATAAGTTCCTTATATATTTTTATAATAACCTCTTATTAGATATATGATTTATAAATATTTTCTCCCCTTCTACAGATTGCCTTTTTATATCTTTGATGGTTTTCTTTTCTGTGCTGTAGATTGCCTTTCCATTTATTTATTTTTGTTTTGTTTTCTTTGCTATGCTGAGGCTTTTTAGTTTAATGTCCTACTTGATTATTTTCCTTTTAGGCCTGTGCTTTTGATATTACATTTATTTTTTTGCCAAGATTAATGTCAAGGAGCCTTTTCTCTATTTTCTAGGAGGTTTGAGGTAACAGGGTTATACGTAAGTCTTTAATACATTTTGAGTTAATATTTGTGAGTGGTCCAATGTTATTCTTTAGCATGTGGGTATCTAGTTTTAATGAAGAGACTATACATTCCCCCTTGTGTGTTCTTAGACCCCTTGTCAAATATTAGCTGGAAGTATATGTGTGGTTTTTATATCTGGGCTATTTTCCATTGCTCTATGTGTCTTTTTTGATGCCAATACCATAAAGTGTGAGGCCTCCATCTTTATTCTTCTTTCTTAAGATTGCGTTGGCTATGGGCTTTTTTGTTGTTTCATATAAATTTTAGGATTTTATTTCATTTCTATAAAAATACCTTTGTAATTATGGCAGGGATTGCATTGAATCTGTACATTACTTTGGGCACTATGGACATCTTAACAAAATTTATGGGATTAAAACCTGCTAATTAATTTCATTTCCTTCAGGTTTTAAAATCTCTGTTTAAAAATAATCATTATCTTCTGATTTCACTCTTTCTTTCAGTCAAGAGGTGCCTATGTATAGCAGAAAGCTTTGGAGATGCCAGGGAGCACCTCATATTTGCATGTGTGTTCTTGTTTTGATGTCTACCAAGGTAGGAAAACATAATTTTAAGTGGGAGAGTCAGTAAAGAAAGGCATTCTGGAACACTTAAATGTACAGAGAATGTTAGAGATGTGCATTCAAGGCAAAGAAAAAACATACAAATAGTGGAGGATGACTTTTATTGTGGTCTAGCGGAGAACTAGAATTTAGGAATGGCAGTGGTCAGCCTGAATGATACACTGTAGGAGGAAGCTGTGGACACACAGTGGGGGCTCATGGTGATCTAAGATACATATGAAAAGCAGAGAAAATAAGGTACCAGAATATTCATATTTTTCACTTACCTTGAACTTATTATTACTCCTTCCCACTATCTATTATTACTGAATGGAGCCAATTTAGCTGTACTAGTATCTCCTGTTGCTATAAAAAGGACACAACTTGTCTGTTTTAGTTCTGCTCACCTAGAGTTGTGTAGCATGTACAACTTTTTCCTACACCCAATCTACTATGTGGCCCTACTACTCAAGATCCTTGTTCTGTCATTTCTAAGTCTCCTAATATGCTGAGTTCCTAAGGGAGTAAATCTACAGAAATAGAAATGCTGGGAGTGAGGTAAGGCCTGCCTCAGCACTATTTTGAACTTGACCTAACTATAGTGCAGCTGTTTATCTGAGCGTTTTCTTATATTTCCAAGACAGATGAAGAGGATTCAAATGACATATTAGTCTACCTCATGGGTGCTATAAAAAAAGTTAAAGTTTAGAGTTATTTAAATGGTTCCAGTCCTCTGGGAAATACTTTAAACTTGATAGGCTATCTTGATATGCTATCAATGCTCTCAAAGTCCCTGAAATTTTAGGTTAATAGATATTATCAGACATAATAACAAAATAAGCCCAACTACAAATCTTTGCTACAAGAGCACTTTGGTGGTTCCTGAAACTAATTAAAATAATTTATAAAAATAAGTTATGTCACAGTAATTCCTGATTCATGTGGTGTAGCAAATAAAATAACCCCTTTTAAGATAAAATATGAAAAATACTTTATATTATATATACCAAAATATTTAAACTAAACTCCCTAAAATAAAGATATATTTCTCTTGAACTCTATAAAAATAAACCACACTATAAAAACTCGAAAATCTTAAAAAGCTATAATAGTTTCATAATCTCTAGCACCTCTATTAAGGTTGGTTGTGCTGTTTCCTGTATTCAGAATATGTAAAAGACATCTCTTTAAATAATAATTTTATAATTTTGAGGACTGTATGTATTTCCTGGGAAGAGAACCATTAATGAAAAAACTGAACTACCAAGCAAAATAGAGACAGACTTAGACATAGAGAGCAGGCAGATAGCTCTGGTAGAGGGGGTTGGGGGTGTTGGGAGTGTGGAGGGATGGAGCAAAAAGATAGAACTCATGGACATGGACAGTGGTGTGGCGAGGGGGTTGGGAGAGTGGAGGGATGGAACAAAAAGATAGAACTCATGGACATGGACAGTGGTGTGGTGATTGCAGAGGAGTGAGGGAGTGGGTGGAGGTGGAAGAGGGCATAGAGAGAATAAATGGTGATGCAAAATAAGTAAAATAAAAATGAATGAATTAATGAATGAATGAAAGGCTGTTGTTTGAAACAGTGAAGTGATCATCTCTTTTTCTTTGAAAATACTTTAGAAGCGATGTAAAAAATTCAGGATACTGTAAGTAGCACACTTAGGTGATTGAACTCATTTACATTTATATTTCATTCCATTTTTATGCACTCAATTAGGGAACACATTGTAGTTTTTAAAGGTAAAATGCTATATGTGTGTGTTTTTGGATATTAAAAGGAAAGACATATATGGCTCAGTGTTTTTTAAAGAATGTTCTAAGAAGTGTGAAAAAGCCTTCGCCGGTTTGGCTCAGTAGTTAGAGTGTTGGCTGATGGACTGAAAGGCAACAGGTTCAGTTCTGGACAAGGGCAAGTGCGTTGGTTATAGGCTCAATCCCCGCCCAGGGCCATGTGCAGGAGGCAACCTGTCCATGTGTCTCTCTCATATGACTGTTTCTTTCCTGTTTCTCCCCCTCCCTTCCACTCTCTCTAAGAATCAGTGGGGACAAAATATCCTCAAGTGAGGCAAATAAAAAAGAAGTGTGAAAAAAGAAAATAGTGTAACTTACTCAGGAAATATGGTGCCTTCCAGGTTAAGTTCTATTTTTAATACTGTCTTCCATTACTCAAATTACCTTTCTTCTCACTATTCACAAAGGCCAACCTAGTCAAGCTGAGAAACCGCTGTCCTTAAAGCTATTGCTTATTCAAATTTCACTGTTCAATTAATTTCTTGCCACTATAAGTGGGTTATATGTGACTATGGAGGACAAACCCATTAAAAATATAGCTATACTTATATGATTCAATATCCAAGAATGATTTTGAAAAATTTACTTTTCTTAAAAGAATATTGTCATGTATTTCTCTCTGTTTTGAAAATGTTTACTCACTGCGAACTAAAAAAGAAAAGCTCTATAATATACATCAGAAAATCACTATTGTTTTTAGAAATATTTTAATACTACCAACTCATATATTTTAACAACTGAAGTTATTTAGAGGTGATAATAACATTAATTACAAAGGTGAAGAAGGAGGAGGAGGAGGAAGGGGAAGAGAAAAGAAGGAAGAGGAAGAGAGAGAGGAGGTAGAGGAGCTAGAGCAGCCTTGGGCAAACTACGGCCCGCGGGCCGGATCCGGCCCGTTTGAAATGAATAAAACTATAAAAAAAAAAAAGACCATACCCTTTTATGAAATGATGTTTACTTTGAATTTATATTAGTTCACACAAACACTCCATCCATGCTTTTGTTCTGGCCCTCCAGTCCAGTTTAAGAACCCATTGTGGCCCTCGAGTCAAAAAGTTTGCCCACCCCTGAGCTAGAGTAAGAGAAGAATTATTTTTCCAATACTCTTCTCATTTAATTCTCTGTTCTCTGAGACCTTTGTCTTCCTCTTTTTTTTAACACTAGGGACCCAGTGCACAAATTCATGCACCTTAAAAGGAACAGTGGGCCATGAGGCTGCGGTGGGCACAGGGGCGGGTCTCGGCCCATCCTCTGTGCCCCTGCCCAGCCCCTCCTGCCACGGCTCCCGGTCCCCTGTATGCCAGCAGCCCCACCCCGCCCCCAGTGTTCCCACGCAGTGATGGCGCCAGCCCCGCTCGCACCCACTGATGTCGCATAGAAATTGGGGCCAATGCCAGCAGCGGGTGCGAGTAGCCACTGCTGCCCCGATCGCCCCTCAGGAGCAGGGGGAGGTGGAGAAGCCTCAAGCGCAATCGGGGCTGGTACCATCAGCGGGTGCAAGAGGCAGCTGCCATCCCTGATCGCCCCTCAGCAGCAGGGGGAGGTGGAAAAGCCCTGAGGGGCGATTGGGGTCGGCAACTGCGGCTCACACCTGCTGACAGCATCTAGTGATCAGAGCCGGCGCTGGGCGCTGGCAGAGGGTGCAAGCAGAAGCTCCGGCGCCCGCAGCGGGTGCAAGTGGAGCCAACACAGCAGCAGGTGCGAGCACCACATGGGACTGTAGCATGCAGGAGCAAAGAATTTTCAGTAACCACCAGAGGCTCGTCCTGATGACAGTAACCAGTGCCCCGCCTTGGTCTGGCACCCCCACTCACCTGCTCCACCATCCCACTACAGCCAATGCCCGCCATGTCCCGCGCTCTGCCGCCTGCTGCCGACATCCACCGTGTTCTGTGCATGCCACCTGGTGGTCAGCACACATCATAGCAACTGGTTGTTTGGTTCAGTTGTCCTGCCATTCAATCTATTTGCATATTAGGGTTTTATATATAAAGATGTTCACTGTGTTTTTGCTAGCACTATGCTGCAGATGTCCATGCCTGCATGGTAAAATGAACAGGAAATATCTGTTTTCTTTGTATTTTTCCTTTCTGACATCCAAGCATGAGCAAAAATGTACATAAGCAAATGAGCCAAATGATTGTGGGTAATTAGTTGGTGAAATATATGAAAGCAAATTATTTGTTATATATAAGCAGAGGGGTTTTATTGATGTTTGTTTGTTTTTTTTCCAAAAAATTTACCTGGAGCCAGACAACTAGGATACTCCTTGAAATTTCGCCAATTATAAGTCAACTCTGAGCATTTCTGCAAGAAGTTTACAAAAGGTTCAAATGGTTCTGTGGTTTTGAAAATGTTGTGAGTTTATCATAATGTTCATCTACTGATATTAAAATAATGTAGTAATTTGATCTCTTTTAAATGATAACTTTAGATTAGGCTTTTATCACAGTATTTGGTATCATTTTGAACTCTATAATGAGGTAATGGATCTCATTGTTATTGTGTGCCAATTTCAAGATACATAATTTGCTTCATTTATCACTCTTTATAATCACCATGGGTGATGACTTCAGTTTTAATGTAGTTCTGTTTTTGATTAGTGTAATGTCATTTCCAAGTTTCATTATCTACAAAGGATAGAACTGTGTCTCTCTGCCTGTCAAGTGTCTCACTTTACATGAACATGGAATTCACTTTGAAGAGTCTATTAAAACAACTTTCATTAAATCACCCTTGCTTAAATAAAATGAGCTGTTATTTTGAAAAATTACACATATGATAATAAGAATCCTTAGTTGGGGAGTTTAAAGTACTAACAGATCTAGGTCAGAATTTTACTAGTTGTCAAATACAAAATCAGGAAAAACAAATTGTTTACCACTTAGCCTCATCTACTAGTATAACCTCCAGTACACAGAAACATCTTACTGCTGTTAGTTCCGTATTTGCCTTCCAGATCTTCACGGAGGCCTCATGAAAGAGTGACATTCATAAAGTCAGACCTAGCTGCATTCCTAGGTCTACCACTTACTACCATTTTTTCTTAGAAAAATTACTCATTTTCAGGTTCTCATCCATATAATGAAAATAGTTCTTAGAGTTACTTTGAAGTGATAATATATGTGAAAGCACCTAACATAATATCACCTAATAGATTCAATTTAAGTCTTTTAATCTACAATTGTATCAAGCTATTTTTTACCTTTACTTATTATTTGTCAGTTTTTTTCTCTTAATTGTCTATTAAAACATTTTTAATTTTCACAAAATTTCTACTAATTAGGATGAACTAGGAGTAGATTGTTTGGCTAGGGGAGGAATAATATCCCCTTTTCTCTTTACTCTGTTAAATATTGCACATTGTAACATTCTCAGATCATTTCAGGAGGAAGATTACATTATTGGGAGATCAGGTAGTAGACATTGCTTTTTCTTTCTCACTGGCAAACATTGATTCATTTGCATAAGCATCATTATATTATACTCAACTAAAAATATTTGGTTTTTCTAACCTTTTTATTTTGGGCCTTTTTTAATATTCCTGGATCATCTGGTATAATCAGTATTCTATAAATTATGACCACTCTGCTTCAATTATGTGGGGATTTTTCCTTTAAATGCTTCCTGTACCTACTCATACCTTTCTTTAATTCGTTGAAGAACTCTTCTACCTCCTTTTAATCTTCCAGATTTATTTCCCAAATGTTCAAGGACATTTCTCAATAAGTGTCAATTATTGTAATTGATCTAATTTAAAATTTTACATGGTCATGAATGAATTGATGCCCAGCTACAATTTGAAATAAATGATTTCTTATAGTTAGCTTTCACAAAACTATGATTTATGGTTTTGAATGGTATAGCTTTTTGTTATTGTCATCTTGGCTTAGCATCTAATATTTTCTCTTTGGCAAGATTGTAGTTTCCTTCTGGAGTTTACACTACTAAGTACTTTTAAAATATAGATGAATTCCTAGTCACTGTTTTGATGAGGTCACTGTTTTCTCTATAACTGTATAAAGTCAGGCGGCTACAGTATATATTTCAATACTCTCTCACTAATTATTCTTCACATTTAAAACTAAAACTCCCACTTACTGATTACTTATGGAGGGCTTGGCACATTGTTTAATGTATTTAATCCTCAAAAAATTCTAGGTGAAATAGATATTAGTATCCTTGTCTTAAATTTGAAGATAGAGGCTTGCATACTTTCAGAAATATCTATAATAATAAAAGCATAATATGCTAATTAGACCAGACAGCCTTCCGGACATCCTTCCGGATATCCTTCCACACAAACCTTCCGGACAAAGCCTGGGCTGCAAGGGAAGCCTGGGTCCCAGGTGTCAGAGGGAAGCCAGTGCCAGCAGTCGGGGGAAGGGAGGCCTACTCTTGCATGAATTTCGTGCATCATGCCTCTAGTGTCTTGTAAATATCAGCGATGGAATGCAAGTGCTTGTCCTTGTAACTCTAAAGTAGGTGGTCATCTTTCCCTACTTTTTGCTAATGTTTATGTTTATATATGACCAGAAAGTTGAAGCCCCACATGTTTGGGTAACATGAGGAATCTCCAAAGCAATTCAAGGTTACCAGAAATATGCCATGGGTATCTTCACCAAGGAGTTCTGGAGGTAACACAATAAAAAAATAGAGAATTGGCATTTATTTTTTAAGTTCCATTTTTACTACAGAATGATTTATTAGAGCATTCGTATGATAGGGGTGGAGATCAGGTAGGGAAAAAGTAGATTCTTTTTCCAGCTGCTGGAGTCTGTTTTATGTAGAAGATAATGAGAATCCATTTCCAAAAATATGACAAAATATCGTCTCAATCAGTGGAACTAAAAGAGCTCCAGAAAGCTTACCAAAGACTTCTACTATATATAACCGTCTTTTTAGTATTTAACTACTTGTGTTAAGCATTGATGAAATGTTAGCTTGGTAAAAGTTCTCTAACTTTGACTAGTTTCATGAGTGTTCGTTATACATTCAGTCACTGGTAATTTGAAATAATTTTAAATGATACTATTTTTATAGCATACCTATTCTTCATTTGGCATTCGACCAAATATAGTCTATGGTATTAAGTGTATCTTATGACACATAACTGCTCATTTTGTATATACAGCCAAACAGTTCTTTGTTCAAATGTGTAAGTAATTCTTAACTATTGAACATTACAAAAATATGTCAGAAAATGTGTTTTTTGATGCTTTAGCTACCAAGAGATGATCATGTAAAAATGTGAGAAATTATTAAAATTAGGATATTTTCCAGTAAAAAAGTATTTGGATAAATCTACTACATTTCTGGTTATCATTTTCTTCATGTACTTAATGAAGAATTTAGAATAGAGGTTTTCAAAGATCACATTTTGCTTAATATGTATCAAAGATGATATTTTTGCAATGATGAGAGTAACTCAAACTATATTTTTAAGACATTTGAATAATGACATCTGTAAATACACCAACTGTCTTAGGTTGCGTGCACTACTGTAACAAAATACCCTCTCACACTTCCGGAGGCTGGAAGTCCAAGACCAGGTGTGGCTGATTTGGTTCCTGGTGAGTACTCTCTTCCTGGCTTGCAGAGGCTCACCTTCCATCTGTGTGTCTCACTACCTTTCTCTGGTATGAACAGCTACCTCTTTTCTCCTCTCTCCATAATGCCATTAATTCCATTATGAGGGCCCCATCTCATGACCGAATTTAGTCCTAGTTATCTCCCAAAGGCCCCATCTTTAGCTGGCATCACATTTGAGGTTAGGGCTTCAACTTAGAGTAACTGAATCTCTTCTAACTACCTTTGACTCAATTGTGTTATGGATTAGCTAGAAATTATTTTCTGATTTCACTTTTCAAACACTGACTTTCTGAAAACATGAATCTTCAAACAACTGAGAAATATAAATAAAATGATTCATTAAAGTAAGTGTCCTTAAAAGTGTGCAATTATATAAATTATAGCAATATTGTATGTAATGTATGGCTATATATACTGTGTTTTAAAAGCAGCTATTAGAAAAGTGCATATAATCTCCATTTCTTAATTCATAAAAAAGAGAAATTAGCTGTTCTACCTGAAATTGCCTAAAACAGGAAATAGTTGTTTTGAATGTGATGAATGAGCAGGTGGCTAAGCAATGCATTTTGAGGGAGCATAGTGAATTCACACTGAGGCTAACAACGCCTTTTATTGATAATCTTCTACCATCTGTTCTGAAGATTTAATCATACAAAGAAAAAGGCAGGTGAAAAGAAAAATGAAAATAAGTGGCAATACTTAAACTATGAATCATGCTGTGATTTTGCAAAGTAGATCAGGGCTACTGTTGCTTTGAAAACCATTACAATGTTTGAACCAGGAAAGCTGATGGTTAACTTCCATTGTTGGTCCATTTGCTGATATGGACAGGAAGGAGCTTCCAGAAATGTCAGACTCATAAAGTTGGAAGGTTGGTGGAAACAGTCCTAATATAATTTAACATTTGTATGGGCTGACACTTTCAGTCTGGTAAAAAGAAAATAATTTTGTGCTCCTGAGCATCTCAATTAGTATAAGTGAACAGGCAAAGTAGTAATATAAGTAGAAGAGAAAACTTATGAAAGTTTACAATGTTAAAAACAGAGTTGCCACATTAACAGGTACTTGGGCAGAGCTCTTGAAAGGGAGTAATCAGTAAGTCAAGGTAAGTCTAAATCTGGAAGACAAAAGGACGTGGGCCTTCCCAGTGAAATCAAAGAAAAATAGAGCTCTTATGTGTAAAGAATCAAAGAAAAGGACTAAAGAAATGGATGTGTGTGTGTGTGTGTGTGTGTGTGTGTGTGTGTGTGTGTGAATGTAAATTGAGGTGAATTAATAGATAAGGTACTACCCAGAGCTAGGAGCCATAATAGAAAAGTGTTTCAAGAAGTGTGGCTCAGTGGTTGAGCGTGGACCTATGAACCAGGGGGGTCACGGTTTGATTCCTAGTTAGGGCATATGCTTGGGTTGTGGGCTCGATCATCAGTATAGGGCATGCAGGAGGCAACCAATCAATGATTCTTTCTCCCTTCCTCTTTGAAATCAATAAAAATGTATTTTTTTTAAAAAAAAGAGAGGTGCCAAAAAAAAAGAGGTGCCAAATAGGTTGAAGTCTAAAAAGAAAACAAAGCTATCTAAGATGATTATTATTATTAGGATAAGAAGTACTGTCTTTTAGAGTGATAATTCAAACGACAGATGTTGATATTGAATTCTGGAATGTTGAACTGTGAACTTAAGTGAACTCTTTAACCCCCAAAAAAACCAGTAAAAATATGGAGCGAAGATCAACCATTTCAGAATTCTGTAATTAGTCAAAGTCACAGAACTAAGTGAAACTCTGTCTAAGAGAAATGTTGGAATTCCAGTAAGACAGTAGGCTCTGTGATGTTTCAAACTGGGGCAATTCCCATCCCTTCTCCCTTTCTGGCTCATTAGCACAGTGACCAAAATCTAGCAGCATTGCAGATAATGGAGAGTTTTAACCACATGGGTAGTTCTGTATAAAGCCCTATGCTCAGAGCATTGTCAATATTTTTCCAAAGTTACATCTTCCTGGGAAATCTCTAGTATCAAAGAATAGTAGTTGTTTGATTTGAATGAGTTCAGAAGTGATAAAAGAAGTGTACTCCAAGGCATTATTGAAGAATAGCAAACTACTGACATCTTCCTTGCCTGAGGCTGCTTCTAGCTTGCTGGAAGGAGTTGGAGCCCAGGTTTCGTCTGCCACCTGCCCTCAGAAACCAGCTCATCAAGGATGACAAGTCTTGAGCAACAGCCAGTGATGGTCCCTCCCCCTGAAACCTAATTTATGCCATGGCGGAACCAGAGGAGCCACTCTTCTACCTGGAGACCCTAGAGAATGCCCAACCCCAATAGGGAGGAACTATTTTTCTAGGGACAGCCAACCACTGTGGGAGTCTGCAGATTGTTACTGTCTTGCTTCATGTCAGCTGTGGAGGTATCCTGGCTGCAGCTCCAAACTTCATGGAGTTTTCCACCACTTAACTGGTAGCCACAGGTCAGAGGAGTGCTTTCTTCATTGCAGGAGCAGCCACTCTGATGGGTGCAGCAAATTGCATAATTACTGGGATGAAGGTCAGCACAGGGCTGAACCTGGTCAGTTCCCCATGGGATGGCCGCAGGGCATATGCCTTTTGGTCTAACTGGCTGCCAGCAGTAGGCATGCCAAGGTGGCCCAGAAAGTCGCTAGGCCCTGCTGTCAGGAAGCTAGGCATCCCTTTCTTGTCCACTTCCCGGGCTTCCATGTCACATCCTGCTGCACCTGGAAATACCTAAACCCAGATGAAGACATGCCCATGACTATAGCATCTCCTCCTGAACGTCTACCACGACAGGTGCAGCAGCCCCCAGCCTCAGCCTAAACCCAAAACACCTGCTGTTCCTGGAAGCTGAGCTCGACATGGCCTCCAAGGACACCTCTCCTCTCCAAGTGCTTGTTGTCTCCCCTCACACCATCTCCAGGGCTTGGCCTACTCTTCATCAGCTCTGTAGCTTACTACCCTCACCTTTACAAACACACACACATATACACACACTGGCATGGGGACAAAGGCCTGCTCTTGGTGTCTGAGAAACATTCATCAATGTTCTTTGCTATAAATAAAAGGTTGAAATTTAGTTGGGGTAAAAAAAATAAGTTTGATTTCAGTTAGTGCAATACAAAGGCCTGCTCTTGGTATCTGATAAACATTCATCAGTGTTCCTACTTCGCTATAAATAAAAGGTTGAAATTTAGCTGGGGTAAAAAAAATAAGTTTGATTTCAGTTAGTGCAAACTATAGCTTTTCTGGGAATTTGAAGGAAATCCCAGAGAAACAGACTATCATACGGAAATTTGAAAACCTCCAAACATCTTCCTGCATTTACAAAAGGATCAGGCATGCATGATCAGAGCTGTGTTTGCCCAGGAAATACCAGGGAAAGAGGGCACCAGTCACTAACATGTGGCTGACGTTAGTGTTCCCGAGCAAGCAAGAGGTTTAAACAAGGCTGTCTTGTAAAATGTTGCTTGCAGAGTGGAGGACATAAACACAGGCATTTAAGGAAATCTTCTGACCAATCACTAGTTAACAATCAAATTATACTGACTCAAGCATGGAACCTTTATAGTCAGTTTTAAAAATAAAACAAGATCTTAAAAATATAAGGTAGCAGAGAACTCAATGGTGATACATAAGAGGGAACAAGATCCACATAATTAGTCAAGGAAAATGCTAAACAAGTAAACAGTATAAATAAAAACAACAATGAAAATGAAAAAAGAAAGGCCTAACACCTGGTCAGCAAACCTTGGGAGAAGGAGGCAGAAGCATCTAATAATACCCCAGTTGTTACACTATATTGTCTAAAATACCTAGTTTTCAACAATGGATGACAAAAATACAAGACAGAGAAAAGGAGGAAAGTTTGTCACGTGCACTGGAAAAATATCCAACCAATCAAATATGTACCTGAGGAGGCATAGGTTTTGGATTCACAGGACAAAAGACTTTAAAACAGCCTCCCTGACACCTAGCCCTCCCTGACTGCTTCCTCCCAGCAGGCCCTTAATGAAGGGCTATTGAACTGAACTGAATAATAACCTTTTATTTCATTTTATAGCTTTTTTGAGGTATAATTGATATATAAAGAAACTGCACATAAAAAAAACTGGAACATAGTATGAAATTTGGTGAGTTTAGGCATATGCACACACTTAAGATGCCATCACCACAATCAATATACTAAACATACGCATCACCTTCAAAAGTTTCCTGATAAACAGCATACTTAAATGAATATGCTCCACTCTCAAAAAACCCAAAGAATATTGAAATTTGTAAAACAAATATATAAATAGTAGTGGTAGTTTGGATGTGAAGGAAGTTAAAATTTCACTACAAATGATTTCTATTTTAATTAATAAAAGTGCCTTTAAAGAGCATGTTTTTTTATTGAATGAAAAATAAGATTCAACTAAGAGAAATTCATTTTTAATCCTTTTTTGGGTACATTTTGATTTCACAAATTAACAGATACTTTTTCTATTAAGGATGATTTAAATTATATATATATTGCAAAATAAGTTGAGAATCATAGAATAGAGCAGTGGTTCTCAACCTTGGCTGCACATTAGAATCCCCTGGGAATCTTCTTTAAAATCCTGATTTTTGGGCCTCATCCTCCGGAAATTCTGTTTCTTTTTTATGGGCTGAGGCCACAACATTAGTAACAAAGAAACAGAATTTCTGGAGGATGAGGCCCAGAAATCAGGATTTTAAAAAGATTCCCAGGTGATTCTAATGTGCAGCCAAGGTTGAGAACCACTGGAATAGAGGAACAAAAAGACATAAGACATTTAGAAAACAAATAGCAAATGGCAGAATAAATACTACCTCATGAGTAATCACATTCAGTATAAATGGGTCAAATAACCCAATTAAAAAGCAGATATTGACAGAATGAATTTTTTCAAAAGTCCAACTATAAGCTATTTATAAAAGACTACTTTAGATTTAAAGACATAAGTGAATTGAAAAGAAAGTTGTGAAAAAAAGATATATCAGGTAGATGTCATAAAAAGTTGGAGTGGCTATGCATATGTCATACTAAATAGAATAAAAGACAAAATATTTTATCAGAGACAAAAGAGAGCTTCAAAAATAAAAATATGTCAATCAATCAAGAAGATATCATTATTGGAAACAATTTTGCATCTTACAGCAGAAGCCCAAAACACATGTAGCAAAAACTAGAACTAAAGGGAGAAAAAAAATTAACAATAATAGTTAGAAACATTAAATCCCACTTTTAATAATACATAGAACATCTAAGGAGAAGATTACCAAGAAAGTAGAAGACTTGTACAATCTTATCAAGAATATAGACTGTACATACATCTACAGAATATCCAACAACAGAAAAAAATGCATGTTTTTCTTAGGTGTACATGGAATAATCTGGATGAACCAGAAACTAAGCCACAAAACAATCCTCAATAAACATCAAAGGACTAGAAGCAAACAAAGTATGATTTTAAACGCAATGATATTAAATTAGAAACCAATAGAAGAGAAATTGAAGAAATTGAAAAATATGTGGAAAATACAATCTTAGAAAGCCTGTGGCACAAAGGAAATAAAGTATAATGGTAATTAGAATACATTGAAATAAAAGAAAAATGCAACATACCAAAATTTATAATATATAAATCATAGGAATCTTCAGCAGGATATTTATAACTATAAATGTCTACATTAAAAATATAGTATTAGCATTCAAATTTTAAATATTAATTATTACAATTAAATAATAATAACCCAGTCTTCTACCTTAAGTGACTAGAAAAAAGAACAAACTAAATTCAAAGCAAGCAGAAACAAACAAGTAATAACTATTAGACATGAAAAAATAATGAAAGAGAAAATAAAGCAATAAAGTCAATGAAACCAAGTCAGGTTTTTAAAATGATCATCAAAATAGCCAAATATTTACCTAGAATGACCAAGATAAAAATAAAGGAAACACAATAAAATCACGACCTTACAGGAATAAAATGATATTAAGGAAATACTATTTAAAATTGTATACCATTGAATTAGATACCTTAGAGAAAGGAATAGGGATTGACTGATGAAGGATACTCTTTGGGAAGCAGTGGAAATTTTATAAAATTACTTTTTGTGCAAAACACTCTGAATATGCTAAAAATGGCTGAACTATACACTTTACATTGGGGACCATTATGGGTATGAGAAATATTTATCAATGATAATTAAAAACAACTAATAATCCTTTACTTGAGAAATGTACAAAAAATGTTGGAAAGATGCTCTTTGGTATTTACAAGTTTCTCAAAATGGAATGGTGCTTCAGAGTGCATTGTGATTTTCAAACAGAATTTTCTTGTGGATGCTGTTATAATTCATATAAATGCAAATTTTGCATTTCATATTTACTATAAAGCCTATAAAATATTTATTGTATACTTAAAAATATAGGCATATAGCACTACATTTATACCTATATGCGCATACATATACATATATGTTCACGTAAGCATATATACTATATACCAAATATATGTACACATATACATAAAAATGTAATATATATTATACTGTTTAAATATAAGATGTCAGGAAGTTTCATAACTCTTTAGTGATAAAACAAAATTATATAAATAGCAATAGTTTTAAAATATTTATCAATTATGCTAATTTTGCAGTAATAACTATGTATTTTTTCATCTAGTATAAGTTATGTTTTTTTATCAGCACCTTATTGACCTCAGATTACAGCCCACATGCTCTTCAATGCTTTTTGATTTTAGAAGAGTTTATTTTATATGTGAAATTTTAAAATGTGCTACACTGTATATTCATGTTGAAATAGCCTGATATGTTCATAATTTTCATAAGAACTGGACTTGACTTGTTTTTATTTATTAAGTATTTTGAATAAATAGTATTAGAATATAAAATACTTACAATCAGAACGTGATTTGTATAGTGGATCACTGTACAAATATTAATTAATATTACAAATCTTTATCACATATGTCTTCAAAGCAATTTAATGCAAATTACAGTAAATGATTTAATCGCAGCATAATTATATCTACCTTGTGACCTACTGAAGGCTGGAAATGACACATGCAATTAAAACCAGAGGAAAGAAATACAAAATCAACCCAAACTCCCATCTCTATAGCTCAGTTATATGCCACTAAATGTAAACTTCAGTTCTGTACTCCCTCCATTAATCTGTGTTCAAAGTGCTTGAATAGTATTCATCAATAGTAGTAATTATCATTTTGAAGTGGGACACCTCTCTTTAATGGTTGTTTCAGAATTTCAAACTTTGATTAATAGTTTGAAAATGACAGTAAAGTGACTATATTTATGTTAAGAACATCGATTGATCTTCATCTTAATATTTTATTTTTTAAGTTATTCTCACTCTTTAGTAGCATCATACTTTCGAATAAGCAGAATAAAGAAGTATATATGTAAATAAAATGAAAAAAATAAAATACCTACCACAGTGCCCATTAAGTTGTAGATATTTAATGAGCCAACATTGTTAGCTAGCAAGATAAAGATGTTTCTAAGTTACTATTCTAGAGCATAAATTGTTGATGTGTGCTTCTCTCACTTTTAGATATAAACTAAACTAAACCTTTTAAACTATTTTTCTGTATTTAAAATAAAGTTTTAATTGTGGTAAAATATAAAAAAACACACACAACATTTACCATTTTCACCATTTTCAAGTGTACAGGTTAGTAGTGTAAGTACAAAATCCATAAACTTTTTAAAGTATTAAGGAATCACAAATTCTTGTTTCTGATTTAAAAAATACATATTGTTTGTAATACAGTGAAACATCTTCTTGAGTATGGTTTTAATTTTCCATTCCCCATTGGTCTGAATACATTCAAAGCTTCTATTAGTATTTAAATTAGGAGTGAAAATAAGAATAACTATACAGATTTATTATAATTGTTAATAAAATATAAAAGTAACTAATATTGACTGTTATTTATTTGTTTTTTTCCTGAATTTTAAAGTAATTTTCAGATTATATTGTCTTAGTATTTCATATGACAAACTAGGAAATCAAGGCCTAGATAAAGTAAGCGACTTGTGTAACCATATAATTAGCTCGCTCTAAAATTGAAGAACACTGATTTCTAATTAAGTGTTCTTTCTAGAATTTGAACAGATTTTTACTTAAATAAATACATTTTCAAGAGAAAATAATGCTATTTTTCTTCTCAGGACAATTTTTCTCCTTTTCTTTTCATGATCACTTCTCTTTTATTTCTTAGTATTGGTGAAATGAATTTTTAGTGTTGTTTTGTTCTGTCATGTTTTTAGTAAAACTAAGGTAAATGCTTTTGTTATTTTGTTTATTTACTGAGGAATCTAAAAAAATGTAACATATATATATAATCCCTGAAGACATTCAGCTTTCTCTAGCTCTAGTACTGGGATCATTATATTATGCTTGTGGCATTTATCACAGATTCATCTGCCTACACTGGGATTAATGTAAGAGGTTTCTAGTTGTTGGATCAGAGCTCTAATATCATTATTCAATCTGTGAGCTGTTCCCCATTTGAATCAATAAAAGGCTGAGATGTCTTGACAAGCTATATTTTTTCTAATACTGATCTTGATGACCAAGCTGGTGCCCTAGAGTCTAACCATTGATTTTAAAGGGGAGGTCTGTCAAGTTGGAGGCCAATGTTGTGCTATTAAACAGATCAGGTCTTGTAATTAAAGAAAATGTCAGACTGTCATATTTTATAAGAGGGCCATGGGAATATTTTCACACAGTTTTCAAGCAAATTAGAAAGTATGCAGACCTGCTGGAGCCAGACACATACACCAAGCACAGCATAAGCTTATGCAAAAACTAAATCAATGTTCAAATGGTATGTGATTCATTGGCTTTCTATTTTCCCAAGACTCAATGATTTAAGGAATAATTTATGATTCCTGGCTTTAATAATATGCACTGCTGCATCAACTTAAAATGCATCAAACTCTTCTGAAAGAAAGTAACATCCAAATGAAAAGCTAATTTACTGTCAGGATAATGGAGCATATCCAAACTGTACTCAACAGCCTTTGCTTCCTTTCTGTTTCCTTTTAGTACTAACTGTAAATCACAACTTATTTCTCTGTTTTATTGCATATTTTCTTTATTCTATCCACTTAAGAAAGATTTACAGAGCACCTACAAGTAAAGAGCTCTTGAAGAGCTCATATTAGAATAGAAAAACAGACCAATTAACAAAAATAACATATTTGTTGTAATATAGGTATAGTACAAGTGCTTTTAAAAGATAAGAAGTGAGTGACTTCTTTTTTTTTAAATATATATTTTTTTATTGATTTTT
>NW_005364225.1:1076987-1081992 GCF_000412655.1 Myotis brandtii
GCCCGAAACGCAGGTACATGCCCTTAACTGGAATCGAACCTGGGACCTTTCAGTCCGCAGGCCGACGCTCTATCCACTGAGCCAAACTGGTTTCGGCAAGTGACTTCTTATTTAGAGATATTTAGAAAAGTCATCATAAACTATTATTGTGATGGATTTTAGTTTACTGTATAAAATGTTGAGAATGTAGAAATTTTATAAAGACAAGATAAGGTCTTATTTATGTTTTAAAATTGATTTCTGAGGTTAGGGATACTCTAAAATTGATAACATAAGAAATTTAAACAATGGAAAATAAAATACTAAAATACCAAAATACCAAGAAGAAGAAAGTGGAGCAGGAATACAAATAATTTCCAAAGGAGAAAATACACATGAGGATAAGCCTTTAGAAAAATGCGCATCCATTATTTATTTTATTTCATTATTGATATTTAGAGAGAGAAGAAGGGACAGGGAGAGAAAGAGAGAGAAACAGTGATGTGAAAGTGAAAAATTGATCAGCTGCCTCCTGCATGCCCACTACTGGGGATGGAGCCTGCAACCCAGGCATGTGCCCTGACTGGGAATCGAACCAACAACCTTTTGGTGCATGGCACAATGCCCAACCAACTGAGTCACACTGGCCAGAGCCATCCATTATTTTCTCACATATTTATTTTGTCCCAGTCTCTCCCTCTTCCTTCTGAAATTTTTATTGAACTTACGTTAGGACTTTTGGCCATGTGACTATGTGATTTTATTTATGCTCTGTTCCTCTCATTTTTATTATTCCCTCTCAGCTTAAGTTTGCGTATTTTCTATTAGCCTATCTTCAATTTCACTGTCTTCAATTTCAGCTGATTGAGTCTGCTGTTAAGCACAGTCAATGAGTTATTAATACTTAATATTTTATGTTACCACTCTAAAATATAAATTCAATTTTATATAATTCTCTAAGATAATTCATATTTCACCTGTTTTCCATACTTTCCTCTTTATGACATGTTAGCCATAATTATTTTGAAATTATTTTCTGCTAACTCCAATATACAGATGCATTTATCAACTATTTTTTGGACTTTTTATGTCACCTTTTCCCTATTTTTTTAATGTGCAGTTTATTTTATTTTGTGTGTGTGTGTTTTTATGTTGGACATTGCAAGTAATACATACTTTTGAGATTTTAATTCCTATATCCTTCTTCTAAGAAATGTACTTTATTCCAGTAGTCGCCTTAATACTGAAAAGGCCAAACTTTTGCTTTATTAAGTTGGGTTTATATGAGTTTTTCCTTAATCTTAAAGCCTAGCACTTATTTTTATGCCACGGTACTTGGTACTTTCTCCAAGTTGCATGAGGTTTTTGGGCTCTGATCTCTGTATTCTGGCTGAGACAGAAAACCAGTGTCTTCCCAACACGGGGGACCCCAAATTGTTTGCTTCTTCTCAGCAGCACAGCAGCAGCTGCCTCTGAAACAAGCGTGTCAAACTCAAAGGCTGACTGACACGGGCCAAATACACAAGGTTTAAGTTTTTATGTGGGCCACAAAAAAACAAAAGCTTCAATTTTTTTATTGTCTAAAGTTTTACATATGTCTCCTTTTCCCCCAAATGACACCCCCCCCCAGCCAACCCCACTGCAGGCATGCCCCCACTGCCCCAGTGTCTGTGTCCATTGATTATGCTAACATGCATGCATACAAGTCCTTTGGTTGCTCTCTAACTCCCCCTCCCCTACGATTTGTCTCTGGATCTATTCTTGTTCATCAAATTATGTTGATCATTATATCCCACATATGAGTGAGATCATGTGATATTTATCTTTCTCTGACTGGCTTATTTTGCTTAGCATAATGCTCTCCAGTTCCATCCGTGATGCTGCAAATGGTAAGAGTTCTTTCTTTTCTATAGCGGCATAGTATTCCATTGTGTAGATGTACCACAGTTTGGGAAGGAAGGCCTACTCTTGCACGAATTTCGTGCATCAGGCCTCTAGTCTCTATATATAAAAGCCTAAGTGACCGGCTGACAGGCCCACCGGCCAATTGGCCAGTAGCTATGACGTGCACTAACCACCAGGGGACAGACACTCAACGCAGGAGCAGAAACCATAGGAATGGAAACATGGAACAGACTGATGAGAATCTTAGAGAAGGAGGGTGGGGGAGGGTGGGAAGAGATTAACCAAAGATCTTATATGCATACTAGAGGCCCAGTGCATGGATCCATGCACTAGTGGAGTCCCTCGTCCTGGCCTGCGGTGATCAGGCTAAAACCAGCTCTCCGACATCCCCTGATGGGTCCCGAATTGGGAGAGGGTACAGGCCAGGCTGAGGGACCCCACCACTACACAAATCCATGGATTGGGCCTCTAGTTATTTTATATAATTGTATTCAGAAGTAAACACATAGATAACTCTCAAAATTATGTGTCAAAAGAAAGACAGCCCTAGCTGGTTTGGTGCAGTGCATAGAGCATCAGCCTGTGGACTGAAGGGTCCCAGGTTCAATTCTGGTCAAAGGCACATGCCTGGGTTGTGGGCTCAATCCCCAGCAGGGGGCATGCAGAAGGCAGCCAGTCAATGATTCTCTCTCACCATTGATGTTTCTATCTCTCCCTCTCCCTTCCTCTCTGAAATCAATAAAAAGAAAAAAGACAGGAAAAAATCATAGCAAATGACTCTATTATATAAAATGCTAGAAAGTACAATTACCTAATGATGTCATTGGAAGGAAGGATTGCAAAGAGGCATAAAGAAACTTTTCAAGGCATTGGAAATGTTCGTTATCTAGACCAGCAGTTCCCAACCTGTGGGCCGCAACCCCTTTGGTGGTCGAACGACCCTTTCACAGGGGTTGCCTAAGACCATCCTGTATATCAGATATTTACATTATGATTCATAGCAGTAGCAACATTACAGTTATGAAGTAGCAACGAAAATAATTTTATGGTTGGGTCACAACATGAAGAACTGTATTTAAAGGGCCAGAAGGTTGAGAACCACTGATCTAGACTGAGGTAATGGATTCATGGGTGCATACATATAATAATCTCAAAATTATACACTTTTAATATGTACAGTTTAATGTTTATCAGCTATACCTCAAAAGCTGTGAATACACACAAGAGCATGTGTAAATAATATATATATAAGTATAAATCTAAAGAGAGATACATGATGTTGATGAAAAATGTATAGTAAAGTCATAAATAATCATAAATCAATATAGTAATTTTATAATGCAATTTAGTAATGTGTATCAAGAGATTGGAATTTTTTCAACTTCTTAGACACTGACTCCCAAGGAAATATTATACATTGGAAACAGCTGAGTTTTCAAAAGGACACTTACAATAGCATAATTTAAATTCCCAGAAAACTTCATGAAAAATAAATATTCAATAGCAGAACACTTTTAAATAATGGCATGGGCATATAATGAATTAACTGTAGGGTAATTTATTAAATTAAAATATTTTCATAATGAAGTTGTTTTTTGCCCTTCTTTACCGTTGTGTATGTATTGAGGTACATTACATACATTTGATTTATCACATTGTACATTTTAGTGAATTTTGAAAAATATATACACCTGTGTAACCACAATCCCAATTAAAATATAGAATACTTCCATAAGCTGAGATGAACCACTATGATACTTTCATTAAATTTGCACCACAAGTAGACAAGCATTTTCTTACTTATATCATGTAGATGGGTTTTGCCTGTTTTTGAAATTAATATAATTGATATTATGGAATATATACTCTTGCTTCTTGCAATCTCCTTATATTGTTTTGAGACTTGTTCATTCTAGTGTCTGTATCAAAAGGTTTTATTTTTGTTAAATTGCATCACAATTTGTTAATTCTCTATTGGTTGAATTATGTTCAACATTTTTTTCAGTCTGTATTAAGGTGTGCATATGTCTTTTTTACTTTTTTATTATCTCTCTATATATAAAGAGCCAGGGTCCATAACATCCACAATGACCCGAAGGCTCGACCTAACGCCCAGGCTACACGGGCTGCAGGCTCTGGTGGGTGGAGACTTGTGGCAGTGGGACGGGGCCAGGGGAGGCGGGGCTGCCACTCACACTCACTCACAAATGCAGACACACACAGGCACACACAGTGCCCACCAGCTCACAGTGTTTTTTCCCTTTCCCTCCCTCAGAATGAGGCCCCAGGGTGGGCAGAGGGTGGAGAGATGGAAACAAAACAGACTGGGCCTGAAGAGGCCTGGATGGAAGGGAGGGCAGGCAGAGGGTGGAGTTGCCCCCACTGCCCCCACCCTCTCCCAGCTGGGAAAGAGGAAGAGGGAGAGAGGAGGACTGCTGAGAAAAACAAAGAGAGACAGAGACTGCGAGTGACTGGGAATGGAGAGATGGAAACAAAACAGACTGAAGGGAGGCCTGTCGGGGCCAGGAACTGAAATGTTTCACCAACTCAAGTGTGGTGCTCAGGGGAGCCAAAGCCACAGGCAGGGATGGAGAAGGGTGCCCTCCCCTCTGGAGAATCCCAGTATCTTCAAACTGGCAGTTGGGGGCAACCGGGCTGCAAGGGAGGGCAGTTGGGGGTAATAAGGCAGGCAGAGGCAGTTAAGGTTTATCAGGCCGGCAGGGGAGGGCAGTTGGGGGCGAGATCAGGCCGAACAGGGGAGGGCAGTTAGGAGCGATCAGGCAGGCAGAGGCAGTTAGGAGTGATCAGGCTGGCAACGGAGAACATTTAGGGGCGAGATCAGGCTGGCAGAGGAGGGAAGTTGGGGGAAACCAGACCAGCAGGGGAGGGCAGTTGGGGGCCATCAGGCTGGCAGGGGAGGGCAGTTGGGAGCGATCGGGCTGCCAGGGGAGGCGACCAGGCCAGCAGAGGGGCAGTAAGGGCCGACCAGGCCAGCGGGGTGGCAGTTGGTGGTGACCAGGCTAGCAGGGCATGCAGTTGGGGGCAACCGTGCTGGCAGGGGGCCAGTTAGGGCAACCAGGCCAGCAGAGGGGGGAAGTTGGGGAGACCAGGCTGGCAGGGG
>NW_005364225.1:1082142-1082716 GCF_000412655.1 Myotis brandtii
CCAGCAGGGGGGGCAGTTGGGGGCAACCAGGCCGGCGAGGGGGGCAGTTGGGGGCAACCAGGCCAATGGGGGGGCAATATGGAGCTACCAGGCCGGCGAGGGGGGCAGTTTGGGGGATCAGGCCAGCAGGGGAGGGCAGTTAAGGGCAGTCAGGCCGGCAGGCAGGTGAGCAGTTAGGAGCCAGTGGTCCCAGATTGAGAGAGGGATCTGGGATTGGACAGGGTGCAGGCTGGGCTGAGGGGACCCCCCCCCCCGTTCATGAATTTCATGCACCGGGCCTCTAGTCTATATATATAAAAGCCTAAGTGACCGTCACAACCAAACAAACGACTGAACAGGATGTGTTGGGCGACTAGGCAGACAGGGAAGTTAGTGAGGGGCTACCCAATGACTGAGCAGCAGGCTGTGTGGGGCGACCAGGCCAGCAGGGGGATTAGTGAGGGGCTACCAAAAGACTGAGCAGCAGGCTGCATGGGGCGACCAGGCCCGTGGGGGAGCAGTTCAGGGCGACCAGGCCAACGGGGGTGGGCAGTTAGAGGCAACCAGGCCAGCAGGGGGGGCAGTTGGGGGCAAC
>NW_005364225.1:1082924-1091904 GCF_000412655.1 Myotis brandtii
GGGGGAAGGGGCCCCCCCCCCCCACACACACACACACACCGTGCACGAATTTTGTGCACCAGGCCTCTAGTATTAATATAATAAGTTAGTTTGAGAAGTTTTTAAGAAAATCATCTAGCATTCTTTCCCAGTAGATAATGATATACTGTATTTTTTACATGTTAACAGATTTGCTTTGGTAATTTTTTTGTCAAGGAATTGTGTATCTATATTTAGAAAAGCATTTACATATTTTTTCTTATAATACCATTGTCAGATTTGGGTTTCAGAGTTGTACTGACTTCATAAAAGGAGATGGGGATTGAGATACCTTAGCCTTCAACTAGGGAGTCCCATCTACTTGGCCATACCCTCCAGAGTGGAGCTTTTCATCCCAGTGAGAGGTACCAGGCATGGAGTCAGGGAGCAAGTCATGACTCAAATAACATAGACTGTATCATTTCTAAAACATAATTAGCAGGTTTCCTTCAGAAAATATGTGTGTGTGTTCTTTGCAGTATGCTCGTAGGACAATTTCTAGAGACTTTAAATTTTTAAAATAATTTTCACCAATTATAGTCGTTTCTCTAGGGAGAGGGTCCAAAGAGCATATCACACTACTATTCTTGAATTTGTTCACTGGGTTCACTGGGTACTTTTTTTTTTTTATTAAAAACAAGAAATTCTTATTTTGATATTTTCCAAAGATATAAAAATGACCTAATTTTAAATTATTTTAACTGGTTCTTGAAATATAGGCCTTTTTCAAAAAGTGCAACTGTTTAAACCAATAACATTGTAATTTTAAGGAAATTATATTGTATTCTTCATACTAGTTTGTTACAGTATTAAAATTGACCATATCCTTAGATGTGTATATAATATTCCAGTACCTATACCTTTTTTACCATCCTCAAATCCCCAAGGAAAGACTTAAAAATAGTTTATATTAAAGAGTTTAAAAGGCTAAGCTTTTTGCTGAGGTTGATCTCATTAAAGAAGAAGAATGGGGTGGGGAAAGGAGGAAAAAAAGAAGAAAAGCTGAATAGTCTGGGCTCTGCATATGTCCCTGTTCAGTACCCCTTCTGGTCAATATTTAAAGGGAAAAATGCTCTTGGAGAGGACCATGACCTGTCACAGAAACAATGTGATTCAAAGCCCTAGTGGATCATAGAAGCCTAGAAATTTTACCCAAGTCACTTTGACTGGCGTAACGAGAGACAATAAAACACATTTACTCAATCCAAAATCTGTGTAGGTTCTTCCTTATACTTTGGCAGATGAACAAATCATAAAAATAGTGTTAATAACATTTATTTATGAATCAGTGGTTTGCAATCTCTTGGAAATGCATTGCTGGGTAAGTTAGGCATTGATATTATCTCATTTTAACACTAAGTAACCAGGACAAGAAAGGGGCAGAGAAGGAAGTTAAATTTAGGTCTCCTTTTGAGAATAGGTGGGTGAGAGGGTGGTTAATTGTGTCAAAGCTACCAAATTTTGACACTGACATTGCTTTAAAATTGGGGCAATGTTGGATACTTAAAAAAAAAATCCTTAATTCCTGAACAGAATATTATTCTGAGTTTTATGGTCAGACTGTAAAGTAGCCTTGAGGAAGTCATGACACTTCATCTTTAAAATAAAGGAGATAGCCCTGGCTGGTGTTTGCTCAGTGAATATAGCATCTGCCCACATCCTGAAGGGTGGCGAGTTTGATTCTCGGTCAAAGGCATTTACATGGGTTGCAGGTTCCATCTCCCCAGCCCCCAGTCCTGTCAGGGTGCATTTGAGAGACATCCAAATGATATGTCTCTCTCACATCCTCACATCAATGTTTCTTTCTCTCCCCTTCCTCCACTCACTCTCTCCTCACTCCCTTCCACTGTCTCTAAAAATCAATGGGAAAAATATATTTGGGTGAGGATAATAAAATGAAGTAGATAAACCTGAAAACAGTATTTTCTTTTAGCTGCTCTTTATCTGAAAATTATGTCCTTGTCCTGTTTACTACCTAGAAATATGGCTTGCAAAATTATCTTCAGATTTTTATATGTCTTAAACCACTATCTCTTAAGACATCACAACAGATGGCTGCTTTGTTGACTGTCACTGCCTTTTAACCAGGAGAGAAATTTGAAGAGGCCACCAATTCATTCTTTGATTGTGATCAGGCCTCTATCATCTGAAATGAAATATCAAAATTTGTTTCAGTGAAATTTGAGTACATATTTTACATTAATCCAACAAATAAAAACAAAATAAATATAACAGTCACAGATGTATTGCTTACTTCCTCGAAAAATTGCAATGCAGTAGTGATGCTTGAGAGCAAAAAAGATATAATATGATATACCTGGATTAAAGACAACATATGTTGCTTTGAAAAATGATTCCATCACATACATGCTTTTTGACCTGAGGTTAATTATACACCCTGTATGAGCCTTAGATTCCTTAGATGTTAAAGATCATGATGATGACCTCATTATGGGATTGCTTAAACATTAAATATACTGTTATTCACAGTGCATAAACTTCAGGAAATATATTTTTTCGCCATACTATTCTTAATAATTGCTGTTATAATATCATTCCTTCTCATTCAGCAGAAGGTGCTATCATATAGCCGGGCAGTTAAGAAAGTGGTCTCCACTCAGTCTGCCTACATTACTAGTAAATTATATGGTGCTAAACAAATTAATTAGCCTTTCTGTATAGGATTGTTGTGAAGAATAGTTCAAATAGTTTATGTGAAATTTTGAGAAGACTCTACAGCATTTAAAAAATACTCAACTGCTATTAGCCGCCATTTTTATTTTCTCAAAAAAATTCTATATGGCAAATAAGAAAACAAAACAAAGGAATTTAAAAAAATTAAGGTAATTATTTTAAATCTTTCAACTATTAAATGGCAAAACCATTCCAGAAAAAAAGTGGAGATGTGATTGCAGGTCTTCTATTAAAAAGAGAATGAGACAATATTTTAATAAATATAGTCATTCTCTTCATTGGAAAAAAAACGGGGAAGTGTTTTTATTCAAAAGAGAGCAAAAGGAAGAGATAAAAGAACCGGACAGGAGCACCCATAACTATTTGGATTTATACCTCACTCAATTTTCTATAGACCTATGCCTTTCTCTTAGGTATCATCCCATTATCCAAGATTTCAAGGTTGTTTTTGTTGTTTTTCTATGACTTATTTTCTCTAGAATACCACGTTCAATGAATAGAGTTCAAATATCAAATAAATAAGGTTTAGCTATCAACATATAAGTTCACACTACTAAAACAATTTCTTAACTGTTTGAAATAATTGTAGGTCATGATTCAGGAGTAAAAGTAAGTTATCTTGAAATATGTAGATCATGGTGACCCATTTTCAGCTTGAACTATTTGTGCTTTGACACAGATCTTCACTTTTTTGGTAATCAAAGAGGTCTTATTAATTCATTTTTATTTGAATCATTAATGTCTAAGATCCACACATTAATCCAATAATTTATTCTAGATTCAAGACTTCCATAGACAGCTAAAGATGTGCTAAGAAAATGTTAACGTTGAAAAGGCAGGTAAATTCTCATGTATTGAATGAAAGGACAAAATGATTTATTTAGAATGTGATGGGTCTCCTTCCTGCTTAGGTGAATTTAATTTACTACAGAACACAGACCCTGAGTGTGAAATAAAGCACCTGGAAGTGTACATTTTCAAAGGAGGATTGATTTACATAAAATTTATGCTCAGCAATTTTGTATTTCTTAATTAAAAAGGCCATTTAGCAAAGCCCATTTAAACTGTGTCAATAATAATCAAGACAACTGAAAAGCAAATATTTGATATAGTCATTGATATCTGGAATAGTAAATATTGTGTTTGCAACAATGTGCCATAATTTTATATCGCTTGAACCTTAGTCATAACCCAGACTTTATTGACTCAATAAAGGATTTTTCCATTAAAATACATTCTAAGATGAACATATGTTGGGCTCCAAATAAAGAAAATAGGGAAGGATTGTCTTACTCTTCGGTATCTGAGAACATGGGTTAGAAAGTAGATTTGAAACCAAATTAGCCCAAAAAGGCCAGAGATATGTAATATGTGAAAGCCATTTGACCATGTACAAGCAAATTTCAAGATCCAAATCAACAAATATTTAATAAATTGAGTAGTGCCAGTGTGCAGACATGTAGAGCTTCTCATTGGGATAACGTATATGAAAAGGGAAGCATAAGTTTTCTGAACAGCATTCATCTCTTTAATTACCAAAAATCATTATTTACTGCTAATCCAAGTGGAGTATGCACATGTATATGCTATAAAATATTTTTATTAACTGAAACTCTTTAGCATTCTACAATTGCTCCTCTAAAAATTTCACAACTGTTCAGACATAGATAGACGGAGTGTACTACATGAAGAATTTTGAATTGCTGTTTCATTCCTTTCAAAAATATGGATATGTCATACCATATATAGTTGGACTTACAGCATCTCATTCCAAATAACTACTTTCACTGGCTCAGTGGTGACTATGTGTGTGAAGGCTAGTTTTACTTTTACAATCACATAGCGAGAAAGAGTATTTAATTTCTGGGCAAAAGAAAGACAAAGTTCATCCTTCACTGGAGCGAGCTTAGGAGGAAATTTAAGCTGGAAGGAGAAATCAGAGTCATTGATTGGCACATAGCCAGAGAAATATATTAATACAGTGGTTCTCAACCTGTGGGTCGCGACCCCTTTGGTGGTCGAAGGACCCTTTCACAGGGGTCGCCTAAGACCATCCTGCATATCAGATATTTACATTATGATTCATAACAGTAGCAACATTACAGTTATGAAGTAGCAACGAAAATAATTTTATGGTTGGGTCACAACATGAGGAACTGTATTTAAAGGGCCAGAAGGTTGAGAACCACTGTAATAGAACAACTGCTATGACTGCTCCTCTCAATTAACAATAGCATGTGGAGGAGAGGAGGAAAAGGGGGGATGAGAGGACAAAGAAGGGAATGGGGAGGAGGTGTCCGAGTATAATTAAAATATGTATCTAAAATGCTTTAGGGTGGGAATATATTAGGATGTGAAGAGAATATACTGGGGAAATTAAAGGAGAATGTCTTCCCAAAAGAGGTAATAGTTTTGTGTACAGTAAATGGCGAGGTTTGTAAATCTAGGGACTCTGACTCAGTAGGACTGGAGTGAACCTGAGAGTCTGCATTTCTAACGATCTCCCAGGTAACGCTGATGTTGCTGTTCTGTAGACAGCACTTTGAGTAGCGAGGTAGTAAAGGGTGGGGAATGTGTTAATGTCTATTCCAGGCAGAGTGACAGATACACTATATCCTGGGAGAATAAAGAAAGTAGTTCTGGTGAGTAGTTCAGATAATGAAGTTGGAAAAATGAGTAGATTTTAAATAGCATCAGACTAAAGATTCTGAGCATTGTTTTCTTTTTGCAAGTCCACAGTGCCTCTCTTCATAAATGTGGCACTGTAGGTTTGTTTGTAAGGAAGCAAACAAGTTATCGTTTAAAGACGAGACAAATCAAGGTAGAGAGAGAGAGAGAGATAGATAGAGAGAGAGAGAGACAAGAAAAACTGTTGGGAGGCTGCCCCCACTGCTCAGGTGAGGAGAGCACTTCAGTGAACATTAGCATTGAAGATGGAGAAGAGAGTACAGAATTGGTAACTATTTCTGAATGATCATCACGGAATATAGTACATTATTGGATGGGAATAGTTGGCATAAACAAATGCGAAGGAAAATGATGCTTTATATTTGTTTTACTTTATTTTGCTTTTGCCAAGGAACTGTGTTAATGAAAAAAAAAATAAGGAAAACACATAATATTTACAAAGTGAAACTTATAATAGGGGGTGTGAAAATAATGAGGTTGAGGGGCCTATATAGTATTCATAGGTGTGTACTGATTAGGCACCTACAGGTTTGGACGATAAGGCCTAGAAATAGGTCACTGATGTTGATAATTAGAGAGCGAAGGACACTGTACTGATTAAACGTCTACAGTAAGCCAGTCATTTTTGTCATACTTACTTCTTTTCATTAAAATGTTACTATAAACTTAGCAAAGCAGCTTTGATAGACTGATACAAATAATGGAGAAGGAAGTGAATGTGTGTACCTCCTGGGAATGTGTGTAGGTGTGTATATAAATTTGGACTTGGGAAAGTAATGCCCGTGATATTTGTCCCTTTAATTTGGTGATAAAAGGAGCATATGCCTTTTTTTTCCCCAGAGGGGCCATTCCTGTTTTCTTTTTAATATATTTTTATTGATTTCAGAGAGGAAGAGAGAGGGAGAGAGAGATAGAAACATCAATGATGAGAGAGAATCATTGACTGGCTGCCTCCTGCACGCCCCCTACTGGGGATCAAGCCTGCAACCCTGGGCATGTGCCCTTGACTGGAATCAAACCTGGGACCCTTTGGTCCGCAGGCCGACACTCTATCCACTGAGCCAAACCAGCTAGGGCCCATTCCTGTTTTCTAATTATGTGTTCTGGTTGCACTTGTCCCCAGAAAAAGTGTCCCACAAGCTTTGCTCCAGGGCCAAAGGCATCCTTCTGTAGATGCTGACAAATAAGGTTAGTAAATTACCTTATCCAAGTTTAAAGCTGGTGGTAACTGCAAACCATAAAGCAATTGATGATGCCAAGCAGTTTGTCAATATTCATATCCCTGGAGTCCCATCCCTAGAGAGATGCATCTTTGTATCACCACTTAGGTGTTATGGCATTGTACCAAAATCAAATGGGGAGTTTTAGGAAAGGCTGATATAATTCTTCATGCCTTTTTGTAGTAGATTCTAGAATTTCTGAAAGACTAGGAAATCACTTCACGGATTGATCACTTCTACCTATATATGGTCAGTTTTCTCTAATTAGAACTCACAGAGCTATCAAAATAAACAGGTAAATGTTGCACATCTCTCATGTACTTAATGTTTTCAAATGTACTCGCTCTTCCATGGAAGACACACGGGGTGGGGAGTTGGGGAACACGTTTTAATTCAAGCCATTTCCTCCCAGGACACACATGTTTATGAATCACAGAAAGCTGGACCATAACATTGTCAGCACCTCAGTTAATCTTCAATTTTGAAATTAAAGCTTTAAACAGAGCAAAAAAAAAAACACACACACACACAAAAGAAACAACAACACAACAAAACCCTTTCATCCCATTGATGTGGAGCAAATCAATTAAAAACAATTGGAGGGAACAGTGATAACAGATGTCCAGCTCCAAGCAGAGTCTAACGAGATGATTACGTGCCCTGGCGGCCAGCCAGACCGCCGGGCTGCTTTTCATGGGTGTTACTTTGCTGACAGTACCTTCACGACATTTGTACCTTGGCACCAGAAGTGCTAACAGCTGCCGTGCCAGCGGTGGAGAGGCAGCAAAGACCTTTTTCAGCGTTAGTTGCTCTCACAGATTCTCAGCGCCCTCAGAGAATAGAGCCTCTATGAAGCGACTTCAGCCTGCTATCTCTTTTGTGAGGATTTTTGCTCTCGTGTCTGAAAAGCCGTTTTGTTCCATGACATTGGACCTAGGGGAGGGAAGAGGGTTTCTCGAGATAGAAGACGAGTGGTAAACGTGTGACTAATGGCAGTAGCAAGGTTGGTCTGGGAGTTCACGGTTTTATGAAATGAAATATTTCAACAACCATTTCTGTGCTTGGTTATTTGCTACCAGCAGCCCTTTTGACCCCTCAGTGAGGGAGCCAAAAAGGACTAAAGGAGAAAAATTCTAGTTATTTTCAAGTTAGATGATGTTCTTAACTAACAGTGACAGATGTATCAGTACGGCTTCTAGTGGTGGCTAATAATAGAGGAGCTTCAGGCTGTGGGGAAACGAGGAAGGTCAGAAGGCAAGCGCACATCTGTGAGAAAAGAGTTCAAGTGATAAAAGGTGAGATGTGGTTTCAGGAAACTTTATTTTTGAAGCTCTGCCCAGTCAGTATTGGTGTTTTCAGCGTTATTCTTGGAACATCCATGTGTCAATAATTTGAACAAACTCTAGAGAACCAAGTTCCTAAAAGGCATACAGTGCTGTTTACTATCAGGAGCCATTATGCATTGAGAGCTGTTTTTGTATATTAAGCTTCTTTCTTCTTTCACTATTGCTACCATTTTGGTCTTAGAAATAGGTAAAATTCGTTAGCTAAACATAATTAGCTCCCCATAGCAGAAAGAACATTTAGGAGACATTCTACAACAATTAATTTATTATAAGAAAATTTTTCTTTAAATGTTTCAGTCACTAAGACTTTCATAGCATTGGAGAATTTTTTGTAAAAAGTCTACTTAGAACTTTATTTTTTTTAAATATATTTTATTGATTTTTTACAGAGAGGAAGGGAGAGGGATAGAGAGTTAGAAACATTGATGAGAGAGAAACATTGATCAGCTGCTTCCTGCACACCCCCTACTGGGGATGTGCCCCCAACCAAGGTACATGCCCTTGACCGGAATTGAACCTGGGGCCTTTCAGTCCACAGGCCGACACTCTATCCATTGAGCCAAACCAATTAGGGCTATACTTAGAACTTTATAAGTTTGATATCTCTCTACTACTTTTCTGAAAACTGTTACTTTAAAATTTGGATGTAAGACTGTTTATTGATATTTCACACATTCTTTATACACAAAGAAAAGATTTTTAAGCAGTATAAAAAGCCAAAAATATGAGACATTTGAGATATACATAAGTAATCTATAAATAACTCTAAGTAAGTAAAGTTCAAGGAAACAGGAAAGTGAGAGAAACACCTATAATTAAGCATGATTCAATCACTGCCCATAAATTTCTGTTTTCTTCATATGCAGTCTGATGTCCAATGTAGTGGGTTTTGTGTAGCTAATGTGCAACTACAGTTCAGTACGCCAACTCCCAAATTCAGGATTCTTTCTAATACTATATCTCTGGACATGCCCAGAAAGCCAAACATCAGAATTGGGGCATGAGGTGGGGGTG
>NW_005364225.1:1092571-1094400 GCF_000412655.1 Myotis brandtii
CCGGGGGGGGGGGTTACTTATGCTATGATTCAGGTCAAAATGGAAACCTCAATGAGTGTTGAGGAAATCTAAATAAATGAATTAAATACGATGGCATAACCTCACAGAACTTTCAAAACTTTTGAATATTAAGTGCATTGTTTTGTAATCAACTGTCAACTGGGCAGAGTGAGAGAAGCTTTAGGAAAAAAAAGAACTATGCATTATCCAAAACGTCCGCAGGGAAGTCTGCACATTTTTTCCATTTCATTGCTAATGAGTCATTTTCACCTGACTTCTGCTCCCACCACTTCCCCCTGAAGAACCAGCTGTCGGTTTCCACAGCTGAGTGGGTTTGGTACCAGGCAGGTGGCAGCAGAGTGGGGAAGAAATCATGTCAGTGAGATATAGTTAATCTGGAATTAGGATGATCCACCTGGTATCATTAAAAATTGACTGCGTATCATAAATGATTCACTACAATATAATTAACACTTAAAAGTTAAGATTTTAAATATTTTCTGGAAAGAAAAATAAGAAATATTTGGCATTAATTGAGTATTTTAACAGTTTTCTATACAATATTACATTAGTAAAGCCCACTGAAAAAATGACATATCTTAATCCTGTTTGTAGAAAAAGTGGATTGGACTGTGCTATTCTGGATTGTCGCATGTACTTTCTCTGTAACCTTCTGTGTGTTATAGGCTCTCTGAAAAAAAAATCTGTCTTGATATCAGTGAAAGCAGGTTGGAGCTTAAATGACCTAATATAATTGGAAATGTTTTTAAACTGTGATACTTAACATGTGTGTAAGATTTCAAATGACTTTGTCATTGGTATTTAGTCAATTAACTATTTTTAAGTCTCACAACAGCCTGGAAACCAAGTCCAAGTTCTTTAATGCAGAATACAAATCTCTAAGCATATGACATAACGCGTCTTCCTGACCACAACTGTGGCCATTCGTGCTTGATTAAGTTCTGTTTATTTCAGCTGGGAAGTCACCTCCACCTGAAAGCCTTCCCTGGATGCTCAATAATGGTCTGGATTCTCTGGCTTGATTCCATGGTTTCTGGCTAACCTTTATATTATAGCACTTAGCCCACAATGATAAAATGGGCTGTTCACCAGTCTTGTACTTTAGATCTGCTTATGAGCAGGTCTTTATCTTCACATTTGAATTTTTAATAACTAGCATAGCACATAATAAGATAATAATAATTATAGCCATGCACTGTATAGTGACGTTTTGGTCAATGATGGCATATAGATACCACAGTGGTCCCATTAGTTTATAATGGAACTGAAAAATTCCTGTTGCCTAGTGACACCTTAGCCATTGCAATATTGTAGCACAAATCCTTACTCAACATGTTTGTGGTGATGTTATGGTAAGCAAACTTACTGTACTGTCAGTCAGATAACAGGTATAGCACGTACCATTATGTACAGTTCATTATACTATACTAGTAGCCCGGTGCACGAAATTCGTGCACATTGAAAGGGAATTAATTAGAGGAACATAATTTGGACTCACTATCTAATATCAATAATATGTGAGCGTGAGGCAGTCCGTGTTTCTGAAATTCAATGACATGAATTTTAGCTATTACTTTGCCAAAGAAATGAAATTTACAGATATCATTTAAAAGAGCATTCAGCTTCATATTAAAAACTCTGGCTACCAAGTCAGGTCTGTTTTCAACTTTTTGCCGGCATTGTAAATTGTTTGCAATATCTGCCCATTTGGGGTTGCATGTCATGGTTATGAATAAATCAGGCTTGCCATACTTCATTACAATTGCCATAGCATCCTGATATCGCTGCTGCATATTTCTGGGACTACC
>NW_005364225.1:1095146-1097026 GCF_000412655.1 Myotis brandtii
AGAGTTGAGCAAACTTCCGAGAAACACCATACGAAGGATGTAAAGTTCCAGTATGGTGATAAACTTGTCTGTGTATTCTAAAACAGTATGGTCCATATCATGATGGTGATGCAATATTTGCACCCATGGAAGCAAAAGCAAAAGAACTATTTATGGAAGGAATATTTTCCATGAAATTTTTACTGTCAGATCTTCGTTTGTCATTAACCTTTTTAAATATGCCGGGTAATCTGGAAAATGTATATCATTTGGACAGACTTTCCCTTTGCTACAGCATCGAGTAAATTTTGCATGGAAGGTTTTTCATCCGAGATATTAAGTGATAGGCAAAATTCACATCGAACAGTCATTCTACCACAACTTTGTTCAAGGATTGCATCCTCATGTACTCCATTTTCGCTGAGGAGGCAGTTCCTACTGGCATTGGTAGTACTTGTTGATGACTGTTCTCTCGACATTCTGTCATCGCCACCGCCTTCTTTCAATTTCAAAGGCACGCTGGTCTTTAGACATTTTCTATCGATAACGCCGGTGTTCTTCGGCATCAGAGCGGTGTTTTTTCAGTAGCTGGTGTTCAGATACATCCTGTCACAGGCACCACCTTCTTTCAAGATCAGATGCACGCTGCTCTGCAGACATTTTCTGTCGATAACGCCAGCATCTTTCGGCTGCAGAGCTACCTTTTATCAACAGTTGTTCTTTAGACATAGTCCCACCTCTCTACTGTCGAGGTCTGAGATGCAGGTGAATGGGAGTCCTGTCTATCAGGCCGCTGAGAGCTGTCTGACCAATGGCTGATTCTGTCTGATTCTGTGGGGGTGGGACTTCCTCCTCCCTGCTGTCAGTTTCCACAGCTGTGATGAGGAAGCTGGGGTGAGAGAGGGAGCTGCACCCTCTAAGCCACCCTCTCTCTCTCGCTCTGCTCTATGTCCAGCAATCTCCTGCTCTGCCAAGTCCTCCAAACCTCCTGCTCTCTGCCTGCTCCTCTCCCGCTCTGCTCTCCGCTGGCAAGGTCTCAGGAGCCCGCGGGCGTAGTTAGGCGCAGGCAGCCATGCCTCCTTGAAAGGGGAAAGTACGGGGGGAGCTGCTGTGGTTGCCGTCGCCTCCTGGGGTGCTTGACACCTGCGTATGCAAATTAACCACCATCTTTGTCGGATCATTTGCATAGTCACTCAGATAGGCTGGTGGGCATGGCTGGTAGGTGTGGCTTAACATAGCAGAGGGATGGCTAATTTGCATGTTTGTCTATTATTATATAGTATAACAATAAATATGTTATGGTTTTTTGTGTTTTCTATACTATACTTTTTAATGTTGTTTTAAAGTGTGCTCTTTCTACTTATAAAAATAGTTTTCTGTTCAACAGTATGCCATGCTACTCTGGCAACAGCCTCATACATCTCATATCTACCCAGTCTCCTGATTGCATCATTTTCTCTTGTGCATGATTTAACCTTGTATCATTTTGTAGAGGAACATACTGTACAGGCTTGTAACCTAGAAGTAATAGCCATACAGCCTAGGTGTGTAATAGCTATACCATCTAGGTTTATGTAAGTACCAGAGGACCGGTGCACAAAAATTGGTGCACTTGGGGCGGGGAGGTCCCTCAGCCCGGCCTGTGCCCTCTCACAGTCTGGGACCCCTCGGGGAATGACCACCTGCTGGCTTAGGCCTGCTCCCCGGGCGATTGGGCCTAAGCTGGCAATCAGATATCCCTCTGTCAGCCCGGCAGCCCTCGGGGGATGTCCATTTGCCAGCGGGGAGCAGACCTAAGCTGCAGTCGGACATCCTTAGCGCTGCTGAGGAGGCAGGAGAGGCTCCCACCACCACCGCTGTACTGGCAGCCGCCAACCTGGCTTGTGGCTGAGCAGAGCTCC
>NW_005364225.1:1097843-1098555 GCF_000412655.1 Myotis brandtii
GGCAGTTAATTTGCATATCTTGCTGATTAGCCAATGGGAAGCGTAGCGGAGGTACAGTTAATTACCCTTTTTGTCTTTTATTAGGTTGGATGCTCTGTGATTTTTGCATAATGACAAAGGCACCTAAAGATGCCTTTCTCAAAACTTAGTCCCATTGTCCCATTGTTAAGTGAAACACAACTGTCTGTGTGCGTGGTCTGTGTGTGTGTAATTGAGGTCAATTTTTCATATATATATATATATAAATATATATACTAGAGGCCCAGTGCACGAATTTGTGCATGGGTGGGGCTCGGCCAGCCCACCCCAATGGGGCCCACCAGGCCAGCTGCGGAGAGGGGCCGCGGGCAGTTGGCCGGCCAGCCCCACTCCCTATCGAGGTGTTGGGGGCCAATCGGAGCCCAGATCAGGCTGGTTGGCTGCCGTAATGCATGTCATAGCCACCGGTCATTCCGGTCTTTCTGCCGTTCTGGTCGCTGGGCTTTTATATGTATACTAGAGTCCCAGTGCACAAAAATTTGTGCACTTGGGGGGGTCTCTCAGCCCGGCCTGTGCCCTCTTGCAGTCTGGGACACCTCGGGGGATGACCACCTTCTGGCTTAGGCCCGCTCCCTGGGGGATTAGGCTTAAGCTGGCAGTCAGACATCCCTCTGGCAGCCTGGGAGCCCTCGGGGGATGTCCACTTGCCAGAGGGGAGCAGGCCTAAGCTGCA
>NW_005364225.1:1098942-1104896 GCF_000412655.1 Myotis brandtii
GGGGACCCTCACCCCATGAGGGTGTGGCCAGCCTGGGTGAGGGGCTGATGGCTGTTTGAAGGCTGGCCACAACCCCCAGCCACCCAAGCTCCCAGTGGAGGCTGGCTGGAAGCAGGTATCTGGGATTTATTTGTCTTCTATAATTGAAACTTTGTTGCCATGAGCGGAGGCTACAGCCAGCTCAGATCAGGGGGAAGCTTGGCTTCCTCCATCGTCCAGGCAACCAAGCCTCCTACTTGCTCCAGTTCTATGGCTGCCGGCCGCCATCTTGGCTGAGTTAATTTGCATACAGTTGTTCTGATTGGCTGGTGGGCGTGGCTTAGGGTGTAGCAAAGGTACGGTCAATTAGCATCTTTGTCTTTTATTAGTGTAGATAATTTGCCCCCAAATAGCTGATATTTTGTCCTAATTCTTATTTTCTGTTATATTTAAACTAGTAACCCTGCGCACGAATCTGTGAGCCAGTAGCTCGGCAGTAGCTCACAGCTGCCCTCCAGTAGCAGTAATAGTTGCTTAGAGTTGCAGCTGAGAGGCCGGCAAGTTAGGCATTGGAGTCCGCAGTCACTGACGCAAGCAAGCCTCCCTGCTCGCTTCAGTGCCTGGCTGCTGGCCGCCATCTTGGCTGACAGTTAATTTGCATATACTCACTGATTAGCCAATGAAAAGGGTAGCGGTCGTACGCTAATTACCATGTTTCTCTTTTATTTGTGTAGATAGAATAGAAAAATATAAATAAGAAAAAACACATATCCAGCCATTTATCAGATATGCATTTTGAACTATCCTTCTGGCTGCAGCATGAAGTTTATCTTAAAGAGGGTTAATAGTGAAATGCAGGGAGACCAGTTCAGTGACAAATGCAGAAAATTTGCTTATTCAAAAGTAGTAATGGAAATGGAGAAGACGAAGATCTAAAACATACATAGAGATCAAAGAAGTATGACTTGGTAAATAATTGAATTCATGAGAGAGAGAGGAGGGAAGGAGGGAGGCAGGGAGGGAGGAAGGGAGCAGAGGAGGGAGGGAGCAGAGGAGGGAGAGAGAAAGAGGTAAAGGAAAGGAAAAGAAAAGAATTATCTAATCCCTTCTGCCATAATTCCTCACCAACACAGATAATAATAGCTTTACTTGATAAGAGAATAATTAAGTTACTTTTGAAATGGCCTTAAAATATATTATCACCTTTCTTGCATAGGTTTGTACTTATAGTGTGAGCTTAAAAAATAAAATTAGCTTTCTTTATTACTAAAAAATAAAAATTGGCTTTGTACGATATCTAGCATTTGGACTTGACATCAGAAATGCAAACTAGGATTAGAGAAAATATTTGGTTGACTCATAAAATTACTGGTATTACACCATTTTTATCTAACAAAAATATATTGATTTCCTATGGTTCCACTAATGTAAAGTGGTATCATAACTCTGTCAAATATTGAATTTTAGAAAAATACAATTTTATCAAATGGAGAATTTCATTGGAATGGGGAATTTATTAGAAGTAAAAAGAATAGAGATGGCACCACACATGCAAATTCCATACAGGACACCAAGCAAGATGTAGTTACATAATGTTCAAACATATTTAAAAATATAAATCTCTTATAAAATTTTAAGAAGAAATACATATTGTAAGTCCTTAAATCAAAGGAATAATAAATAATTTAATATTACAAATGCTAGGCGTAACAGAATCATTATAAAAAACTTAAAAATCTGGAAGATGGGTATTGTGTTAAATTTTTTTTATTTTAGGTTTATTGAGATACAATTTACATGAAATTGTAAGATATTTAAAGTACATGTAATGGCCCTAACCAGTTTGGCTCAGTGGATAGAGCATCGGCCTCCGGACTGAGGGGTCCCCGGTTCGATTCTGGTCAAGGGCATGTACCTTGGTTGCGGGCACATCCCCAGTAGGGGGCGTGCAGGAGGCAGCTGATTGATGTTTCTCTCTCATAGATGTTTCTGACTCTCTATCCCTCTCCCTTCTTCTCTGTAAAAAATCAATAAAATATATTTTTTTAAAAATAAAGTATATGTAATGATATTTGATGTACACAAATAGTGAAAGGATTCCCTCATCTAGTTAATTACCACATCCAACAACAATTACCTCTCTCTTTTCTTTTCCCTTTTTTTTTTGGTGAGAATATTTAAGTTCTCTCATAGGAAATTATACAATGCAGTGTTGTCAACTATAATCACCATGCTGTATACCTTTTTACTTTATAATTTCAAAGAATGTACCCTTTTACTAACCTCTCCCTGTTTTCCCCATTCTCCAGCCTCTGACAACCACTTTTTGATTCTCTGTTTCTGAATTTGCCTCTTCTTTTTAGATTGCACATATAAATGATACCATGTGTTATTTATCTGTCTGGCTTTTTTCACTTAGCATGATGCCACTAAGGGTCTTTGTTTTTGGTACCAAATAAAAAAAAAATTATTGCCCCCTGGCCAGTGTGGCTAAGTGGGTAAGCATCAACCTATGAGTCAGAAGGTCACAGTTCGATTCCCAGTCAGGGCACATGCCAGGAGGTGTGTAGGAGGCAGCTGATCAATGAGTGCCTCTCATCATTGATGTTTCTATCTCTCTCTCTCCCTCTTCCTTCCTCTCTGAAATCAATAAAAATATATTTAAAATAAATTATTGCCAATGTCAAGGAGCTTACTACCACCTGTGCTTTCTTCAAGGAGTTTTAAGGCCTCATATTATATTCCCAAGCCTTTAATCCATTTTGAATTGACTTTTGTGTATAGTGTAGGATAGTGGCCAGGTTTTAGTGTTCTGCATGTAGCTCTCCATTTTTCCCCCAACATCATTTATTGAAGATATTGTCCTTTCCCAATTATATATTTTGGCTCCTTTGAAAGAAGTTTAATTGACTGTATATGTATGGATTTATTTTGGGGTACTCTATTTTTTTCAATGTATCTGTGTTTATGCCAATACCATACTTATTTGATTACTGTAGCGTTGTAATATAATTTTAAATCCAGAATTGTGATGCCTCCATTTTTGTTCTTCTTTCTCAAGATTGCTCTGGCTGTTCAGGGATTTTGTGGTTCCATATGAATTTTAAGATTGTTATATTTTTGTAAAAAAATGCTATTAAAATTTTATAGGGATTTCATTGAATCCTTAGATCGGTTTTGGTTGTATTGCCATTTTAAAAATACCAATTTTCTAATTCATGAATATACAATATCTTTTTACTTATTTGTGTCTTTTTAACTTTTATTCATTAATATGTTATAGTTTTCAGTATACAAATAATTCACTTCCTTAGTTAAATTTTGACTTAGGCACTTCATTTTTGATGCAACTATAAATGAGATTTTCTTACGTTCTCTTTTGAATAATTTATTACTAGTGTATAGAAACACACCTGATTTTTGCATATTGATTTGTATCCTACAACTTTACTGAATTTTTTATTGTTCTAACAGTTTTCTGGTGCACTCTTTAGGGACTTTTACATATATCATGGTCATCTGCAAATAAAAGTAAAATAGTTTACTTCTTTCCAATATGTATGTATGTATGTATGTATGTATGTATGTATGTATGTATTTAGACTAATTGCTCTGGCTGGGACTTCCATACAATGCTGAATAAAATTGGCAATAGAAGTCACAATTGTCTTATTTCTTATTTTAAAGGAAAAGCTTTCAGCATTTTATTGTTGAATATGTTGTTAATTGTGGGTCTGCCATAGCTTTTATTATTTTGTGGCTTATTTACTCTATTCCCACTACATTGACTGTGATTATCTTGAATGGATCTTGAATTGTGTCAAATGCTTTTTCTTCATATAGTCACATAGTCATATATGTATGTATGTGTGTGTATACATACATATATATAGACCAAACAGTGGAACAACTGAACAACCAGTCGCTATGATGTGCACTGACCACCAGGGAGCACACACAGAACATGGCAGGCATCAGCCATGGTGGGATGGTGGAGAGGTGAGCGGGGGCGCCAGACCAAGGCAGGCCACTGGTCGCTGTCACTGGGGTGAGCCTCTGGTGGTTACTAAAAATTCTTTGCTCTCCTGCACTGCGGTCCCGCCTGGCACTCACACCCGCTGCTAGCACTGGCCCAATCGTCCATGCTGTCAGCAGGTACTAGTGGGGCAGGCACTGTCAGCGCGTGGGAACGGTGGCGGCAGGAGTGGGGCTGCTGGCAGAGTGGGGACCTGGGCCGTGGTGGGAGGGGCTGGGTGGGGGTGCGGAGGATGGGCTGAGACCCGTCCCCTGTGCCCACTATAGCCTCACGGCCCACAGTTCCTTTCAAGGTGCATGAATTCATGCACTGGGCCCCTAGTATTACTATAATTCCTCATTTTGTTAATGTGGTGTATCACATTGGTTGATTTGTGGATGATGAATCATCCTTGCATCACTGTAGTAAATCCCACTTGATCACATTGTATGATCCTTTTAATGTACTATTGAATTTTGTTTGCTCGTACTTTGTTGACAATATTTGCATCTGTGTTCATCAAGAATACTGGCCTATAATCTTATGAAGCTTCCTTGTCTGGGTTTGATATCAGGGTAATGCTGGCATTATAAAATGAGTTTCAACTTTTGGAATTATTTGAGAAGGATTAGTGTTAATTTTTCTTTATATATTTGGTAGAATTCATTTTGTCTGGGACTATATTTCATTGGAATTTTTTATTAATGATTTAATATCTGTACTAGGAATTGGTCTGTTTATATTTTCTATACCTTCATGATTCAGAATTTGTAGGTTGTACATTTCTAGGAATTTAACCATTTCTTCTAGACTCTTATTTTTTAATCTTTGTCTAAGCATATGTTGTGTGTGAGTTGTTGTTTTTTTTTAATTGACTTTAGAGAGAGTGGAAGGGAGAGTGAGAGAGAGAAAAAAAAGAAACATCCCTATGAAAGAGTAACATTGATTGGCCACCTCCAATAGTCTCCCTGAGTGTGGATTGAACCTAAAATATATGTGCCCTGATCAGGAATCAAACCCACAACACTTCTGTACATGGGACAATGCTCCAACCATATGAGCCACACAGGCCAGGACATTTCTTCTAGGTTTTCAATTTGTTCTTTATATACTCACTAGAGGCCCGGTGCATGAAAATTCATGCACTGGAGGGGGGGGTCCCTCAGCCTGGCCTGCCCCCTCTCACAGTCTGGGAGCCCTCAGGGGCGGGAGGTGACCCGGAGGTCAGGGGAAGGCGACGCCCCCATCACACCTCTGCTGCTGCCACTAATGGGAGCACAAGCCTCGGCTGGCCCTGGTTACCTGAGCCTCGGGCCGGCCCCAGGTGGCTGGGCAGCCGCCATCCGAGGCTTGCCTGCGCCTCAGGATGGCCCTGGGAGGCTGGGGGGCTGAAGGGACTGGGGTACGTCAGAGGCAGCCGCATGCCTGCCGCCCCGGCGGGGCTGAGGGGACTGGGTGCTGCCATCTTGTGGCTGCAGGCACCGCCATCTTTGAGGGGGGGGAAGTCAATTAGCATATTCCCTCTTTATTAGATAGGATTGGTAGTATTTATGTGGTATCAGTTGTCATGTATCCTCTCTCATTTCTAATTTTAAGTATTTGAGTCCTGTCTCTTTTTTACTTGGTTAGTCTCACTGGAAACTTGTGATTTTTGTTTATCTTTGCTATTTCCTTTTTTTTCCTATTAATTATGGGCTTAATTGTTCTTTTACAAATTCTTTGAGATTTAAAGTTAGTTTTTTTATTTGAGATCTTTCTTTTTTTCTTAATGTGGGCTTTTTATTTTTGCTATGTACTTTCCTCTTAGAACTCCTTTTGTCATATCCCATAATTTTTGGTGTGCTACATTTCCATTTTAACCCTTTGAGTGCCAACCAATATCCTAGGAACTATGCTAAAATTGCCAAGGCATTTTTGCTGATTTTACAGCAGTTTAGGAAAAAAATTATGAATCGCAAGT
>NW_005364225.1:1104933-1132243 GCF_000412655.1 Myotis brandtii
AAACATTCGGCATCATAAGTAATCTGCACTTAGGTGCCATCTGTCAATAAAGAGTGAATTACTAGCATCTAATAGTGACACTGCAGGAGGAGCGCGATAGCGCTCCCAGCACTTTTGGCGAAAAACAGGAGGAGCGCGATCACGCTCCCCAGCACTCTAAGGGTAAATTTGTCTAAGATTTTTTTTTTTGATTGCTTTTTTGCATCTGGGTTATTCAATAGAATGTTGTTTAATCTTCATATATTTCTGACTTTTCCAGTTTTCTTGTAATTTACTTCTAGTGTGGTAAAAAAAAAGTACTTCAATGTGATTTCAATGTTTTTGAATTCATTAAGCCTTTTTTTCCTAGCATATTTCTATCCTAGAATATGTTCCATGTGTCCATGCGAAGAATGTGCATGCTGGTGCTATTAGATTGAATGTTCTGTAAATATCTATTAAGTTAATTTGGTCCAATGTGTAGTTAAAGTCTAAAGGTACCTTGATTATCCGTCTGGATGATTTGTTAAATGTTTTAAGTAAACCATGAAAATTTAGTTAGGGTAATATTCTTCACTGTTATCATTTAATATACATTACAAAAGAAAAATTAAATTTGAAAAACAACTACATAAATATATTAAATTAGAATTGTTGTATATGCTGATATGGATAAACAGCATAGTAATTTCTGTTTAAATAGAGATGATATAAAATATTAGTAAGAAATTTTGTTCAAATAATGGAAAGTTAAAAGAAAGATCATTTGTAATCACAATATTTTTTTTTCTTAATAGGTGACCTCAAAGGATTGTCATTTATTACCATTCAGAATCTACTGAGCATCATTTTTGCATGAACACAGTAAAAGGATATCTTTACAGAACCAGTTCCTTTTTGAAGTTCCTAATTTGGACCCTGTTTCAGAAAGCAGGTACAATTCATCTTTTGTTCATTTGCCTTTAAAATTGAAAAGAATGTTGAATCAAAAAAACAACAACCATAAAACCTATGTGTTTCATTTATAGAAATCCTGAACAGCACCTTGATATATTACAGCTTAAATTTTATATACTCAAAATAAGTGTTTTATCTTGAATTTGAAAAATACCCTAATTGTGTCACTAAACACACACACTAGAAATATTCTGGAAATTATATTAAGGTGAAAAATCAATTGTAAATATTTTCTTTATTACACCTTTAGTTTGATATGAGAATGGCAAGTACATATAGATTGTTAATTTACTGAAAACAGTAAGAGGAACAATACTCTGATATAGCCTCCTGTTTCATAATATCTTCCTCCACCAATGTATAATGTGCTAGTGAATGGGTTTTATGATTTTTGACAGCTTGAGCTTGAAAACAATGCTTATATTATGTAAGCAGGAAGTCATAGTCAATAAAAGGTTGAGTCAGTCCCACCTTACTAGGGAATCTCCTAAATGAAGTGACTTTTATGCTCTTTGCTCAGCAGCTCCACATTCTTATATCCTTATAAAACAACCAAAATCATTAAGTATTAATTGCATCTGTTTTTGACTAAAAGTGACCATTTGCATAACTTAATAATAATCCTTTAAAATTAATTCAATAAACTATTTTGGAATACACAATTTGACATGTTTAATATTCACAGTTAAGTGGGCATTAACAGATTATCTTAACTCCATGGTGTACTATTTACTTGAATATTTAATTTAAATAATTTTAGATAATCAACCAAGGATGTAAATTATTTGGGGGTATTTAATTATATTTGTTTTCTAATTATTTGTAAAATGTTGACAATATCACATCCAAATCCAAGGCTGCCATATATCTGCCCTCTAATTTGTCAAGTTAATTGATTCAAAATATTGGGAAGTATTTTTCTCCGCCTGTTCTGTGCTTTCAGTTTTGTCAGGCTTTCAGGCTTGAAAATTAGAGTTAAAGAAGGAATGTGAGTAAATTTTATTTTGAGAGCAGTTCTGTAGGAGAGTGTAAGAGGCAAGAGTTTGACCAAGTAATTTTACTTTGTAATAATCATGCCTAGATCCCGGAAGGTTATTGCAGAAAATTTTACAGTTTAAGTATATTTTATGCATTACCTTCAAACATACCAATTTGTCATTTTCATTGAAAGTCCTAACTACACCAGGTATCCTTATATTAATTTTGTAAGAAAAAAAATCAATTTTACATTTTAGAAAGTCTAGAAAACAAGTGGAGTGAAAAGATAAGTAAGTGGGTAGAAAGTATCTGATAGTGAATCCTCAAACCATGTAAAAGAGTGAGTTCCCCATAAATTAATACATTGCTTCATTCTAATATTAGACAGATTTTTTAGCCAAATTTTGCCATAGTAGTTCAGTTTGTTGTAAGAATATCAAAATAGGTTACATATGCAAAATAAAATTAAAATAACAATGTGCGTTCTACCTAGAAATTATGCATACACATTTTGGAAAATATTTCATATATATCTATATTTCATATGTATGTATACTTCCTATATATAAACATTTTGTTCTTAACTCTTAATCACTGGAGCATATTAACAAATCAAACTCTATATTAACTTGCTACCTCTTCAATATCAGTGAATACTAGAGATAAATTATATGGAGAAACCTTAATTGAATTTTCCAATGTAGAAAATGTTTATTTATGGTTCTTGTGACATTTTCAAAGAAAGACAACCGAATATAGCATAGCAGCTGTAGGCAAGAGGATTTTGGATTTAATGCTTACTTCCAGATGGATGATGGATATGCAATTTAAATTTATGGTTAGACGTATCAGCAGATGGAAATAGAATGGAGTGAATGTCTTTGCCACCTGTGAACTGGGGCATTCTATCAATTACCAGCTGAATTATTTTAAATTCAAGTAGTTCAACAGAACTCTAATTAATTTCTGAGAAGAGTCTTTTTGCCAACCTATTAATAAGTGTAGGCTTCAAGTTGACGACGGAGGGCTGATTTAACAGTACAGGGAACCTATGGAAGTAGGTTTGGCAGAGCATAGTTCAGTCTTGTCATGTCACTCTTGTTATTGCTCTGCCCAACTAATTGAAAAGCATATTGGTAACACAGGAAGCAATTGAAACAAGTGAGACAGACTAAGCGCTCCAAGAAGACCTAAGTGAATTACAATTGATGAATCTGATGAGAGTGGGCTCACAGCGTCACTTTAAATAAAACCCCATTTCATTCATGTTCTTGCACCTAATCTGTTACCACAACTACTCAAAACACTTACAATAGGCACTGACAGTTTCATCTTGACACAATCAACCAAATCCCTGCCATAAAAGGCAGCATATATTAAAAGGCATCCTTAGTTCAGCCTCTGAGACTGAAATGTTTCACTCAATAGCTTACACAACTCTAAACAGTCGATGATGGCTCCGTTCCAAGAGAAAGAACTTTGTTCCATCAGAGAAGAGGTTAAGTGGCTGTAGGCTTACAGATTTTCAGAATCGGCAGAATTTTTTACCACTTGATGAAAAAAACAACAAAAACCCCTCTAGTCTTCAGTATCAGTGTATGCACTCCAGAGTACTCTATCTGAAAAACATAGAGTGGGGTGTTCTCCCAATTTCAAAACTGGAAAATTTAATTTTGATCCTTGATGGTCTTGAAAATTGCACAGAAATTGGAAAGAAAGAAAACAATTATTTTTGCATGCTAGTCCATAGGTTGTTACATTGTATGAGTTAACAGCGCTGATATTTGGTATAAAGTTTACAGTGTGGTATCCCTAGTTGACTTAAAATAATTGGGAGTTTTATGGAGATAGTTTTGCTGAATATTAGAAATAACTTTGTTATAGTTGCAGCGTTCACAGTAGTCCTTCAGGGGTAGTATGTTCAAATAAATGGGAATGTATAATTTGTAATTGTTAGCAAGAGAGATGGAACAGTTCCTTCCAAAATTATTATTTAACTAGAGGCCCGATGCACAAAATTTGTGCAAGAGTAGGCCTTCCTTCCCCCGGCTGCCGGCACTGGCTTCCCTCTGGCACCCGGGACTCGGGCTTCCCTCGCAGGTCCGGCTTAGTCCGGAAGGTCATCGGAAGGACATCCAGTCTAATTAGCATATTACGCTTTTATTATTATAGATAGTAAAATCTTAATTCATTTTAAGGTCAGTGTTAAAAACATCTGTATTTTGCCATTTGTAAAATTAGTTACCTAATTTTGACTATATTTGTAGGTTTTTAGGGAGAAGATACTGTTTTAAAATATTTTATGGAAAAATTTGTTATATAAAGTATACCAAAACAGCTAGGCATGTTAATCAAAACAGAATGGCTTAAATAGTTTATCAGTTGGTGTAAAATAATGTATAATTTGAAGTTGTATGTATTTCTTAGCATTTATCTCTATCTGCCAGTTATAGAGGTGAGAGGCGGTAAATTGCGGTGGGTAACAAGGGATATCTTTAATATAAGCTTATTTATAGAAGATATGTTGGTGAATTAATATTGCTCCAGTTTGTTGCTAAGGATATGAAAGAAAATTAAGTTTGCCCAAAGCAAGTAGAGGAAAAAAAACACGTAATATGTTTTAGTGTGGTAATATGACAGTGTGCTCATAGATTATAGTGCATAGACTATTAGTAGAATGATGCAAAACATTCACCCATTTAAAAATTGTAAACATTCAAAGAATTCTAGTAATTTGAATGTATGCAAAAGACCTCATGCATGATACCTACCTAGTACAATAACTTTACTGAACACTACTATGGATTCTTTCCTATACCTTTAAATGCCAAAGAAGACTGAGCATGAAAATAAAAGCGAAATGGTTTTTCTGGTGCAGTTTTCAAAAATGAGGAAGTTTCTGTCCAATCATGCTTACATACCAGCATTTTGAAACCCTTAATCTGAATGCTCAGTTTTCTGAACACCCCAAAGCTATCCTAATAAAATACAGGGGTGGGAAAAAGTAGGTGTATAGTTAGATTACAAATAAATAACATGATAATTAATAAATAGTAATATAAGAATAAACTGTGTCACATACTCACAACTGTAGACCTACTTTTGCCCACCCCTTTTAATGAGAGGCTCCATCTCTACCTGTATATGTTTGAAATTCAGTTAGTCTGTACTAAGCCTAGTATACAGACAGAAAAATGATTAACATACAGACTTTTCCTAAACACTGTCACATTTGCTGAGTATATGGGGGTGATTTTGACAAGTGGACAAATTACAGACTTTGGAATAAGGTATAACCAGAATTGAAGCTCTGCTGTAAATTTGCTAGCTTTAGAAACTTGGGCCTAATTGTTATGAACCTCAAGTTTTCTTCAGCTTTAAAAATGGGATAATAATTCATGTTGCAAGGATGTGAGAAGTTGATATTAAACATGTCTGCCTGTCTATGTATATAAACATACACACACGTACTTGGAGTTTGGTTTCTGGAAGATGTTTAACACGATAGCTATTGTGATAGAATGAGTATCATATATTTTACCACTGAGTAGAACAAACAATTTTATTGAGTACCTGATAAGATTTTTTAAAAAGAGAAGGAATGAAAGAAGGAAAGAGAAAGGGATGTAGGAAAGAAGTACAAACAAAAGAGGGGAATAAAACAGAAAAAGAAAGAAAAAGAATGAAATAAGGAAAATAAGGAAGAAAGGAGAGGGATGTAGGAAAGAAGTACAAACAAAAGAAGGGAAGAAAACAGAAAAAGAATGAAATAAGGAAAATAAGGAAGAAAGGAAGGGAGGAAGGGAGAGAAAAAAGAAATGGAGGAAGGGAAGAGAGAAAGGGCAGAAAGGAAAAAAAATAGATATGTACCTTTTTCTTGTCACAGTATTTGCATTCTAGGGCTGTTGTGGGATATAAGATTAACATAGAAAAGTAAATCATCTGTCATAAATTATTAGAAAATAAAATACAAAAACCCCTCCCAATCATAGTCTACAACATTGCTGGATTTTGTGTTAGCACATAGCACTATTTCCTCATTCTTGTACTCTTTAGTATATTACAGTACCCAGGGGCCTAATAACTGCCTTTCTCAGAAGACCCATCCTCAAGATTTAAGATTAGGTGCCAATCAACAAGTATTTTGAGATATTGAAGGTATAAGAGAAGTAGAAATTTTATCATTGTCCTTCCAACTGCAATGACCCCAGATGTTTTTCTTAGAATCATCTGTCAGTGCTGGAAGCTATGGTCATTGCTGACAGTTATCTATAGTTTTTGCAGTTTCTAACTCTTTGAAAGCTAGCAGTTAATTGAACATTTCGCAGTAGTCTTTCCTTACAATTATTCCTTTTACCTTATAAATACCTAATAAATTAATTCATTACTGCTTTAAATACCATGAGTTTTATTTTCATTTTCTTGACCGACCCTTGACAGGTAAAGAATATGTCTAAACCAACAACCCCAAAATAAACACACACACAGCCCAAATATATTACAAAAGCCTAACAAAATGCATAAAAACATAGAGATATATTATGTTCATTGTGGGTAGACTCGATTTCTAAACAGTTTCAATCCTCCCTCAGATAGTTTTATTTTTGTGTAATTTAATAAATAACAAAGTATGTTATTTGGACAGGTAGACCTCTGAAATAAAATAACACAGAAAATGTTCTATGTCTCTGTAAAAACTTGGTAGCAAACTGATAAGATACTGCAGAACAGTGGAGAAAAAAATGGACTATCCCATAAGTTTTTCTAGTACAATATGTTATCCATAAGAAAAATATTTAAATAAAATCAGATCTGTCAGCATCCCAAGCTAAACAAACAAACAAAAACTTCAGTTGGATTTAAAATCTAAATTTAAAAGGCAAAACTTTAAACATTGGGAAGAAAACATTGGTAATAATTTCATTACCTCAACATAGAGAAAAATATTTTTAGACATGAAAAGCAGTCTATAAATGAACAAAATGACAGATGTGACTACAATTTAAAAAAAGAAAGAAAATAAGATTATGGTGAAACATCTTGGTACCCAAACTTTTAATAGCTCTCCTTTGCATGTAAAATAAAAAAAAAAAAGATTGATGTTGGCAATCAATACTTTTACAGATGTGCTATAGAATAACTTTCCAAGTTTGCATTTTACCAGTGCAGTAGATTGCAATATTGTCTTTAGTTCTTCAGCTCTCTCCATATCTGTATTATTTGGCAGTTCTTCTAAATATGAGTAAAATATAATATTACTTGCCCTTTGACTTTTGGCTTATCTATATGACTTGCTTTGGTCAATAGAATTAGGCAAAGGCATTGGTACATTAGCCCTGTGGTTAGGCTTTAAGATACATTTCATTTTTCCACTAGCCCTGTGGTTCTTTTCCCATTCACCAAGAAAATAAAGAGGAAACGAGATATGTGGAGTTAATCCACTCCAGGTAAACCATTCCAGCTAATCAGCTGACTTTCAGCAACTCAGTATAAGTGAGTGATAATAAATGGTTGCTCAGTGTTTTGAAACATTGAGTTTGGGGATGGTTTGTTATGCAGCAATGGCTAACTGATGTCCCAATTATCCAGAAAGAAATTTGTGTTCCACTTATTCTTTTTTTTATGATTTATGTGGCAACATTTTTCTTAGTAGTATATAAAATATTTACAATAAAATCGTCTAGAGTAAATGAAGAAAGTATATAATTAATACAAAATGACATTTGGTAGATAAAATAAAAGCGTACCTGGATTCTTGATAGTCATTATCCTTACGTATGCATTTCTCTGCCTTTCTCAAATTTCACTGTTATTATTAACCCTACCTGACTTGTATTATTCCCTTAGTTTTCCCTCTTTTTATGTTCAAGATCAAGGTAAAATACTCTTTCTACAATAAGCTTCAGTTTATTTTTGTATGAAATGAAAGAAATATGGTACACACTGACATCGTCAATATTGGTTAGTTGTCTTTTATTTCTCATTCGGTACATTTTAATGTTAGGCACTTTAACTTTATACTAATATGTACCAGCCATAGAGCTTTATACATAGTGTGTTCTTTATATCTGAACTAAAATAAGTATAAAGAATGATTGATGTAGATGATACTCATTGTTACAAATACATATGTTTACAGTTTATAGAGAAATTAATTTCACTCAAATTATTCCTCCAGATTTAAGTTTTCCCTTACTTTACTATGGGCACTATGGTTAAGGGAGAGTGTTTAAATCTAAATAAGGTGAACTGAGGATCATGTCTCTACAGATGTTAAGTGATCTTTAAATGGTCATCTACCATCCTCAGGGCTAATATGTGAAAATTGGTAAGTAGAATATCCCTACCACTAATATATGGTGAGTTAAAAGTTTAGACTACTGTCAGCGAAGATTACACTATAAATAGTTTACTAGTGACAGTATAATCCCTTAGTAAACTTTTTAAAAATCCTAATGTCATTTTGTGAAGGATATATTTCATTTAGCACAATAACATTTTTTCCTTGGAAAATATTTATATTTTCTTGGATTGTAATTTAGAAATTTATATTTCTGCATGGTTTTTAGTAATTAGTTCATTATAGAAAGCATGAAAAATTGTCCAAAAAAATTTCTCTGGAACCTTATAAATTGGACACAGTGGCACCAGATTTTGTTCTTGCTTAGTCAATTCTAGTCTATTACCATGGTTGAAATCTTACTTTTTTGAATTATGCTTTTAATTTAACACTACATTAAGCAAGTTAATGTATTTACTTTACAAACAATTTTTTTTTACCTAATTTGCTTCTGACATGTTGAAGATGGGAGGAGGTACTTTTAGTAAAAAACCTTTGCTCACTCATGCTGAGGTGGGTTGAGGGCTATCCTTGCACATGTGATGGAATGGTAGGTTTCGGGGGAATAAAGAAGCTTAAGATTTGTGGTTGCTTAAGAAATTATAATTAGTCTCTTTTTATCTGCTTTATTTTTCTTATAAATATGCCAGAGTTAGCGTAACCACCATCTCATAGATTTAACCTACAGACAATACCTATATTATGTTAAAGGCTTCATACCACCTATGTGTTTCTCAAATAGATAAATTATTTAAATATTTAAACATTTCATCAGTACATCTTGAACATAACTTTTAACATTAAAAATATTTTATATTAAGGTGGCACATGGAATAGAAAGTATTAAAGGATCTCTGAGGTTTTTGGGGGGATGAAGAAGAAGGTGAAAAATGACCCTTGTGTTTATATGTCACTATAGCAGATCATATTGTTCTAAGATTTCAGTGATGCATAGCAGCGGAAATCACAGAGACGAGTACAATAGACTTTTCCATAGACTGAGTTTTCCAGGTCATTTAATCCTCTCTAGTGTCTTGGGAACACTCCAACAGAGTTAATGATAACAGATTGTCACATTATTGTCCTCACGATGACCTGTTTGGGTAGAAAATAAAAAACGCTATACTCCCAAAGCTTTAGATAAAAATATAGTTATCATCAGCTCATCAGTTTTGTCCTCTCTCTCTCTCTCTCTCTCTCTCTCTCTCTCTCTCTCACACACACACACACACACACACACACACACAAGCAGAGTCATGTGAATTCTTCAATTGTGTCACTTTAATAGAAAGTATAGTGTAAGCTGTCTAAAATGAAATCAAGATCTAGCAAATTAACAAAAGCAAAAAAGGCCAATATACACAAGGCTTGAGTGATAGACATGTCTTTCGATCTTAGAACTTCTCAGAATTTTATTCACAACCATGTAAGCAATTCTCACAGAGTTGGTAATCTGGCCTCACAATCCATGACAGATTAAAAAATAGAATTTGAGAAGATAATTCCATCTTGCACCAACTTCCCACTGAGGTTTTACATAGAACATGTCTCAAGATTATTGTACCAAAAAGATAGGAAACTGGGTTAAATGTGTCCCTCATTGGTTGAGAGTTAACTTTTGGAAAATTAAATCCTGGGGCCATTTTAACTGCCCTGCATAGCCTAAAAAACTTTCCATGGTGCTAGAGAAAACCTTGAGTCAGAGAAGCAAAGATGCAGTTCAGACCCTGAAAGAGACAAAACATCAGTGAGTACAGGAACTGTCCTCTGTGGCTGCAGGTGGGTTGAGGGATTAGGGATTGGAACATTAACAATATCTCCTATTGGTGTGTAATTACAATATGGTCAGATTCTCTGAAAACACAATAAATCCTACAACAAATTTCTTCGGCGAATGTGAGACCTGTTCACCCTAACCTTAGTTTTGGGCTAAAAGGAACTTGCTTTTAGACTGATTCTACAATTCAGTTATTAAGAGGTATGTCTGCTCACACTAATAAAGTCAACAACAAATATCAAATAACATTGCATTTAGTACATAAAACAGTAAGTCCAGGCCCTGGCTGGTTTTGCTCAGTAGATGGAGCGTCGGCCTGTGAACTGAAGGGTCCCGGGTTATATTCCAGTCAAGGGCACATGCCCAGGTTGCAGGCTTGGTCCCTAGTGGGGGGCATGCAGGAGGCAGCTGATTAATGGTTTTTTCTCATCATTGATGTTTCTATCTCTCTCTTTTCTCTCTCTTCCTCTCTGACATCAATAAAAGTATATTTAAAAAGCAGTAACTTCAGTCAAAAATATCAATCAAATTAGCTATTGGGTATAAAAGAGTCAAAATAAATTGTTTTTCATTATTTTTCACTTCTGAAATCTCATATTAATATCTTATATCACATTTTACAAGGAGAATCTGAGTATAATTAGAACACTCAGAGTTCCCTGAATGACATGGCCTCACATAGGTATACCAGACAGGGTAAAAAAGATAGTGGAATTCCTTACCTAATATTTACTTTATAATTTGTTTTATATTTCCATTGCTATTGCTTATATTGTGAAAGAATACTTTTCCTATTTACTTCATAATTTTATTTATATCTACGAACTAAATGATTAGGAATAAGAACTATGCTATTCAGATAAATAAATAGGTATAGAAAACAACAATAGGGTAATCTATAATAATAAGAGTGTAATATGCAAATTGACCAAACGGCCGAACAGTAGAACGACCATCCAGACGACCATGCTATGACATGGTCTGGCACCAGGCCAGCCAAGGCGGGTGTGATACAGTTGGTCAGGGGACCCCGCCATCGCCCCATGATCGTCCTACAGAGGGAGGCCCAGGCCACTAGCCAGCGGGGCGATTGATGATGGGGAGGGCTCAGCGATCGCCCCAAAGAGGGAGGGCTGCGGCAGGATCAAGGAGACCCGGACAGGTGGGCGGGGCCTCCCTCTGCTGGGCAATCAATCGCGGGGCTCCTGGACTGCGAGAGGGCACAGGCTGGGCTGAGGGCCCTCCCCCCGCCAGTGCACGAATTTCGTGCAACGGGCCTCTAGTGATGTAATAAGAGGGAAACTATTTTAGAAGTGTGATTTCTATAACAATGACAAAGTCTTAAGTTGTGACTAAATATTCACATAACTGTGTTTTGTATGCTTTATGTTTATACTTTAAAATTTAAGTTGACTTGGAAAACTTCTTTAACTTAGATCATTTTAAAGTCCCATGGGATACTTACAGAGCATTTGTTAGTACCTTTTGGAGTTAGAAGGGAAATCATAGTTGAAGTTCCTGATAACTTTGCTTTGTAATTTGTTTTGAGATGGGGCAGTACATTGTATTTCCTAAGATTTAGCCGTATGAGAAATGAGGATAAGCAGAATCTTGGAAAAGATTTTTGAAATCCTATTATACACATAGAATTTAAATTATTTTATAAAATTACAGTGAAAATATTCTTTCACACTTTTTAGAAATATCTAGTTTTTTTCTGCTTGAGGCTTTTCAAAGAATAAAGATGATGTTTGAGAAATATTTTTAGGAATAGCTTAATCATTTCCCTGTTCTATAAAAGTTAAATTAAAAAATAAAAGAAAACTACACTAAGTTCGTATTTTTTTACAATTTAAATGACCACTATCATATAAAAATTGGTGTAATTATTTAATGTAGTATTCACATTTCAAAGTATTATATGTTGTGTTATATGCTTTAGTTTTATTTATTTTTTAATTTTTATTTACTGGAAGATCATGTGAGGATATTCTGCTAAGGTGACATGTGCTCTAAGATATAAAGGAAATAAAGTGGCTAGCCATGTGGGGTGACAGAGGGACAGCAAATACAAATGTTTGATGCAGGAGTGTGTTTGATATGTTCTGGGAACTTAATATGCTGGAGAATGAGTGAGGGAGAGAATAGAAAATATGAAATCAGAGAGCTGGAGGGACATAAAAAACAAATAAGTCAATGTCAGATATTGTGAGAGATTTACCTTTTACTTTCTATGAAGTGGGAAACTGTTGGAAGGTTTCGAACTGAGGAATGTCATGATTTAATTTATATTCTAAGCATCTATTGATGGGTTACATAAAACAGGGATGAAGCAAAGAGTAAAAAGGTTATTACCGGTGAGTTTGTTTGCCTCCCCCCACCTTACACTCCCCCATCTGGGAGGTGGGTGTTGCCTTGGCAACTAGAAAAGGAGAGTTTCTACTTACTGAGATTTAATTAATGGCAGGATTCTGGTGGGAAGGTAGTGAAGTTTATTTTCAGAGCAGTGTGAAATGCCTATTTGTCATATAAGTGAAGGTATAAAATAGGCAGTTAGGCATATGACTTTAGAGTTTTAGGCAGGTGAGTTGACCAGAGATATAAAATTGGGAAGTTTGCACTGGTGTTTCCTGCCAATATAAAAGAATAAGCAAAACAAAAGCCTGAAGGAGCAGCAACAGAAATTAAGGAACAACTGAAAAAACGATGATTCAGATGCCTTGTGAAGATAGCTTTTAAGAAAGAGGAGGTTAATATCCATGACAATTGCTGCTATAGGTCTGATAAGATGAAGGCGTGGTATTGACTTTCTACTTATTTTGATTCCATTCTTACTTTGCCAAGATCTCTTGCAGTGGAGTGATAGTTATAGTGGGAAGGAACACGTGGTCTCATTGCATTTGAGAGGAAGTGGAAAGAATAAAAAAGCAAAACAGGGAGAGAAGTTTCTCCAAAGCACTGATCATTAATATTAGCAATCTTAGTAGTAATTATAAAAAAGTAAATAATTAAACAAACAAAAGTAAATAATTGTTGGCAGAAGCTAAGATACCATGATTAGATAAATCTACATTGAGCATATACACAACTACAAAATAGGATTCCATTTTTCTTTAAAATTAACGGCTTCAAATTTTCAGTATTTAGAATAAACTTTTTGATTACTTCTGCTTCTTCACCTGCCTGGTTAGACAATAATTTATTGAATATATCTAATTAGTTGGGTGATTGAAATACTTGATGTCTTAGAAAGCATTTATAAAGAGACTTTATTATTTTATGTGCATGCTATACCTTTTGTAAATTACAAGTCTAACAATAGATGAACTAAGCATTCAATGTCATCATACAACTGGAGGAGAGGTCTCTCTGTGAAACAGTTCTTACTGTAATGAATATCCATAGCTAACTGAAATAATTTAATTCTGTTTTATATTAAAATGCACTGATAATAAATAAAACACTGAATATTGATTTATAATAGATATAAATGTATATTGCAAAACAAAACGCAATGTAATTGTCTCAAAATAAAGAGCTAGAATTTGATTTTAGACAAAATGCATGCAATCCTAATAATTAAAATTTATAATCACTTTTGATAGTTTCTATAGTATAGTTTCATAGCTTGACTTTTTGATTCATTAAAAGTTAGAGGCAGTCTGGAAGTGTCAAATGATATGACATTTGTCATTCAAATGCATGAGTGTGAGTCCCTACTCTGCTATTTCAAAATGGTATGATAGCTAGCAAACTGGTAGTCTCACTTTCCTCACTTGTAAAATTATAATAACCAGAATGTTTACCATATTGGATCACTGTCAGACAGTGGGATGTACTATTATCTATAGGTCCCATGCTTTGTGTTCTTTGTGAAAGGAGAAGTATTTTTCTACAAACAGTGTAAAATGTGAAGAAAAGGAAAACCTGGGAGCTAGGATTTAGCTTCACCAGAACATCCTCATCCATTAATCAGTCTCTGTTGAATTATCAAGGAGACAAGATTCCAGAAATAAAGACTTCATAAACTACACCTTGAGTCCAGTCTCCTACAATTGAAATTCAAGAATAATAAATGAAACACCAGGAGTGAAGAAAATTACTATTAAAAACAACAAAAGGAGTTGGAAAATTCTGGTATAATTGGCATCCAAGTTGAAATTACTACAATAATGCTTATTGCAATTATAAATTATAAAAAAGTGGTCCATTAAATTAGATGTAATAACACCTCCTCCTGCTTTAACCAATAGGCTATCTAACACATGTGGACATAAGCCAGTGATGATAAGTATTCATTATACCATTTATTTCTACTTTTAAGGATATAATAAATATTTGGATAAAATAAATTAGAACCAAATAAGCATAAACTATTATTCCAGCTGTGATATTGATAATTTTACTCAGGCGACATAGAAAATGGCTCCAATGAAGGCCATTTGTTAGCAGAGAGAAAATCTTAAGAGATATACAAAATGAATGAAAAACAAATGACAAAATACAAAATAAAATGAAAAAGGAGTTTTCGATTGCTATATTTCAATGGTAGTGAAACATGGTGACTAAAATTGTCAGTAGGAACTACTCTGCAGAATGAAGGCTGATGCTTTGATGTCACTCTGCTCTGTTTTGCTTGGACCCTCTCTGAAAGACAGCCATTAGTGACCTGGAGGTGAATGGGGAAAAGTGAGCAGGGGATGATGATTGGCAGATACCCAAAATGGACAGAGACATTTGGTCCACGCTGGCCCATCTAACTAACCCCATGTGCCATTACTAGGTTGGCTACTGAGGTAAAATGGTTATTATTGACAGTGCAGCCACAACACATGTATTGGACCAATAAAACATAATAGTATTTTTATGTATAAATCTTAAAAGCCAAAAGTACAAATAAACATCATGATCTCTCTGAACCAAGGGTCATTTTTGAAGTGTGGGCGTTTTGGCATGCACCAGATGTTTCCATGAACATTTTGCACAGGACAAAATGTCCTACAAGGGTGGATGAAGAGTTTTTATTATCTGGGAAATAAAGAAATTGGTGATGTGTTGTCTGGAGAAAAGGAGACTTGGAGACAATATGCACATTCTCAGCTGTGTAGAAGGACTGTCTTGTGGAAAAGGAATTAGAACAGACATTCCTTGCTCCAAAGAATAGGACTCTAAGGCTAGCAATCAGAAAGTAAGCTATTTCAGCTCAGTGTGGTAAAGAGATTTTGACATTTTAAATTATGTGATGCCAGTGAATGCTTTATTGTAAGAAATACCCTGCACTTTGAAAATGTTCTGGATATCCAGGGTCACTTCCAACACTAAGAGTCTTTGATTTTTGAGATTTAAAATAGATTTATTTGAAATGCCTATTCGAAGTTTTAGTAAGAAGCCTTGCATCTGGCTTTAAGATAATCTGAAAAGTTCATATTATGTCCTAACTGTATCTCTCTATCTATCTATCTCTATCTCTATCTCTATCTCTATCTCTATCTCTATCTCTATCTCTGTCTCTGTCTCTGTCTCTGTCTCTGTCTCTGTCTCTATCTCTCTATCTCAATTCTATCTCTATATCTCATGATTTCACCTTCTGCATAATTTAAACTTTTAAACTGTATAAATACAAAAATGCTTTCATATAGCATGTTTTTTTTTTAAATGAGGAGAAAAAAAGCCATGGCGATTGGTCATTCATTTAAAGAAACGGTCACATTTCCACAGCAATTTCACATAGCGAAACTAAATACTGTAGGTCAAATAATGTATTTCAGATGGCATTAGAACAGGTCAAGTAAATGTCCAATTCGAGTTGAGTGTGCTGTTACAAGATAAACATTTAAAGATAGGAGGTTAAGCCACTTTTATGTTTATAAAAGTATTGATTCAAGGAACTCAAACATTGGAAAACTATAAACTTAAAAAATGAAGTATGACTATTTATAAAAACAACTGACACGTGTATTTGGAAAATTTATCAAAGATAATTCTTTTGTGATTAAATATACTCAGGATACTCATCTTCTCACCTTCACAGTGCACGAGTAAGTTTGTGTTCCTGTCTCTTGCTTTCTAAGAGAATTGTAAGAAAGAACTGTGTCCAGTAATAACTCTATGCCTTTCCATTAAGTAATATAGGGGAAACATGTAAAAACTTGTAAAAATTACATTTTGGTAAAATTTTATTTTACTTTGTCCATCTCTATCCTTAGATAACTAAAAATGGAAATGAAAACAATAAGCATTTAGTTTTCCACTCAGTTCTTGGTTAAAAATGTCAAAATTGGTTCATACAGAAAACTCTCCTTAATAAAAATTATATTTCATGTTGTTTAAAACTTTTTGTAGAAACCTCAACCAAGAGATAGTCTTCATACTAATGAATAATTCCTTTTGAAAAATAAATCAGTCTTTTGAAAAATAAATTTGAAGTTTTTCAGCTCATCTTTCATTCTTAAAAATAAAAGTGAAGATAAATATATGTAATGAAATGAAGCAAGTAATAAGAACAAAAAGTATAAAATAGAAAATAATTATAGAGAATAAGAAAAATTAAATCAAACAACTTCAGTCGACCTTATGATCTCTATGGCAAAAAACACTGACATGAGCAATACACTGCTTGGACAAGTGGTGAAACAGCTAAAAATGTATTATGTTACTGTGTTATGAATGTGTATAAAAGTTTTTCATCTTTATTTTGTTTCTTCAATAGTATATTATATGCATTAATATATATATAATCACATTTTAATGAATATAATGGATGCCTAGGCCATACAGTTCTTTTTAAGGAGAAATCATAAATGGGCTCAATGTTTCTTTTAAATCTAGCTAATTGCTTATTTCTTAAGATTATAGTATATTTTAAGTCATTACTCTTGTAACATAAAACATTTCTGGACCTCTTATTGTACTGATCAACAATAAGTTAAAAATGCATAGTTTTCCTTACCTGAAGGACCTATGACATAGCAGAAAATAGCAGTGGATGTAGCCACAACATCTAGATGTGGAGTCTTTCAAACGCATAGTTGAACTAATATCTATAGTATGTATTAATTCCATGTATTGGATTACTCACTGGGGAAATTTAGGACTTGTGTAAGCAGGGGAATAAATCACTAGTATACATACTTACATACGTATATATTTGATACTTCAAATAAAGCATTAACCAGGAATCATGTGGAAAGTTAGGAAACATTGGGATATCATTGCTCATATGTTAGCACTTAATATTTTCTTACTAATTAATTACACATTGCTGTGAATGGTATATTAGTTTTTGGTGGCATAAACTGAATCTAAATACTCATTAGAATGATCTCTCTTCTTTATTCTTTTTCTGCTGCACTACTTCATTGGTAACTTTGCCTCTCTACATGAGTATCTCAAGGCAATTTGAATATGACCACACCAAAACTAATGATTACACATACCCTCATTGTTGTGGTAGATTGAACTATTGTTCTCAATTATATACTTATATCTGACAAAATAGACCTCAAAGTGAAGGCCATAACAAGACATAAGGAAGGCCACTTCATAATACTAAAGGGATCGATACAACAAGAGGATATAACCCTGGTAAACATATATGCACCCAATGCAGGAGCACCCAAATACATAAAAAAAGTTCCTGGAAGATAACAAGGGAGAGATCGACAATACAATCATAGTAGGGGACTTTAATACCCCACTGACATCACTGGATAAATCCTCCAGACAAAAAATCAGCAAAAAAACAGCAATCCTAAATGACTCACTAGATCAGATGGACTTAATTGACATCTTCAGAACAACCCCCCCCCACCACCACCACCAAGCCACGGAATATATGTTCTTCTCAAGTGCACATGGGGCATTTTCAAAGATAGACCACATATTGAGTCACATGAAAAGTCTCTCCAAATTCAAGAAGATTGAAATCATATCGAGCATTTTCTCAGACCACAATGGCATAATACTAGAAATAAACTAAAATAAAAACAATAAAAAACTCAATTATTAAAACTTAAAACAGCCCAGTGATGAAGCTGTAATTACTTCCATTATACAAAAAAAAAAAAAAGGAAAAGAAAAAGAAAAAAAAAAGAAAGAAATTTGAGGCTAAGAGAAGAAACTGTACAGTCACATTCAACTAATGTTGACCTTATGTCTACAGGGTGTTAAAGCCCATGTCTTTCTATCACATAAGGTATATAGTAAAAATAATATACATGGAAAAGACTTTCAAAGCTTAGTTCGTTCCTTCCTTCCTTCCTTCCTTCCTTCCTTCCTTCCTTCCTTCCTTCCTTCCTTCCTTCCTTTCTTCCTTCCTTTTTTCCTTCTGTTTTATTTTCCCAAAGCTTTTTCCTTCTTATTCTAAATGATGAATTGTTCCACCCTCCCAAAGTCACCATTTACAGTTGATCAGATCAGCCACTGCACAAGGTTCATGGCCAAGGAAGAAATTGGAGCCTGAGATAATGTTTATGTTCCACATGCCAAACAGTTTAGGGCTATATCTTCCCATGTGAGTGTCTTGTTCTAATTCTCAGAAAAGCTTACTAAGGCTGGTGGCAACCCTGCCCTCCCTCCTCCTGCCATAGGGTTATTCAAATCCTGCCTCTTAGAGGTCAGTCAGCTGCCTGTCACAGGTCAGTGAACCCAAAGCTAGCATTGTACAATAATTATTACTCTGTCTTTCTCTATAGAGCCTTACCAGAAAGTTTGAGCAAATATTTGGCAGAAACATCTTAACTGTGCAGGAATACAAAATATTTATTTGAACTGAAAAAGGTAATATTTATGGGTCAGTTGAGATATTTGTATTGATTAGTTCCAATGGTGTTTGTCTTGATTTTTTAAGAGTGAAATCCCTCCCACTTTTAAAATTACATAGCACTTTTCTTTGTTTTTTGTTCTCCTGCCGTTATTTCCTATTTTGCATTTTAGTCATTTGTATGAGTGTCTGTGCCTTCTTCTACATTTTATATTTATTCATGAAAATACCATATCTTATTCATCTTTGATCCCATGACTGGATGTGCATCAATAAGAACACTTTCCAGGAATAAGTATTTTGGGGAAATTGAAACATACTAATGTAATTATATGTCTGGGAGAACTTAAGGAAAGGTATGAAGCTGTCACAACCCTAAATAATATAGATTTAAAGCAGACTATTTTAATCTGTTGGTATTTTCATATTTATAGAAAAAATCTATACATGAATTGATTTTGTCTCAATCCTCATCAAAATTGAATTATATTTTAAAATCACCTCCAAATGGAAGTATTCCCTGAAAGTACTTAACATTGTATAGATATTAAAAAACAAACACATATTTGCACGCACACATATTAATATCATATGCAAAGCTATTTTTATTAACCAATTTCAATACAAAATAGGAAGAAACTTTTTAAAATATGTTTTTACTGATTTCAGAGAGGAAGGGAGAGGGAGAGAGAGAGAGAGATAGAAACATCAGTGATGAGAGAGAATCATTGATCGGCTGCCTCCTGCATGCCCCCTACTGGAGATTGAGCCCACAACCCAGGCATGTGTCCTTGACCGGAATCAAACCCATTAAAATCATTGCCAAATAAATTTATCAGGAGTTTTGGACCTTAATTTCTTCCTTCTTTTTTGGCTTGAAACTATACCACATTTTATGACTTGTCTTCTCCTTCACACTTTCGGTTTGAATTATATATACTTTTTCCAGACATCAAAGAACTGAAAGTAGAGACAAACTTTAGAAGACTAAGTATTGGGAAAATTATTTTATTGCTTTCACCACATACCAGATATTTAGGAAACAGGATTATTCATTGGTTGCATGTTTCTTATCTAAGGAATCATCATGGATCAGAAGACAAATTTTATTTTAAAGTCTTTATTGTTTAAAGTATTACATATGTCCTCCATTTCCCCCCAATGCTGCCTTATAGCTCACCCCCGGGTCCCTACCTCAGGTCTCCACAGCCATATTTTTTGTGACCATGGGTTATGCATATATGCATACAAATTCTTTGTTTGATATCTTCCCACCCTCCCACCAACACTCCCACATACACCCTTCCCTCTGAGATTCCACATCTACTCTTTGCTTCTATGTCTCTGGATCTATTTTGTTCAAGACTTTATTTTGTTCATTAGATTCCACATATGAGTGAGAACACGTGATACTTGTATTTCTCTGACTGACTTCTTGCACTTACATGATATTCACCAGGTCCTTCCATGTTGTCTCCAAGGGTAAGAGATCATTCATTTTACTGCTGCATAGTATTCCATGGTGTAAAAGTACCACAGCTTTTTTATCCGCTCATCTACTGATGGACACTTGGGCTGTTTCCAGATCTTAGCTGTTATAAACTCTGCTGCTATGAATATAATGGTGCATGTATTCTTTTTTGATTGGTATTTCAGGTATGTAAGATATATTCTAGAAAGTAGGATCATTAGGTAAAATGGCAATTCCATATTTAATTTTTTTTTTTAGGAAACTCCATATTGTTTTCCATAATGGCTGCACCAATCTGCATTCCCACCAGCAGTGTACTAAAGTTTCCTTTCCTTCACATCCTAGCCAGCACTTGGCATTTGTTGATTTGTTGATGGTAGGCATTCTGACAGGTGTGAAGTGATACCTCGTTGTCATTTTAATTTGCATTTCTCTGAAGATCAGTCACTTCGAGCATTTTTTCATATGTTTCTTGGCCATCTGTATGTCCACTTTAGAAAAGTGTCTATTTAGGTCCTTTGCCCATTTTTTATTGGGTTGTTTGTCTTCCTTTTTTAAGTGCTATAAGTTCTTTATATATTTTGGATATTAACCCTTTATCAGAGGTATCATTGCCAAGTATATTCTCCCATACATTGGGTTCTCTTGTCATTTTGTTGATGGTTTCTTTTGCTGCGCAGAAGGCTTTTATTTTGATGGAGTACCATTTATTTATTTTCTCTTTACTTTCCTTTGCCCTAGGAGCTGTATCTGCAAACATATTGCTATGAGAGATGTCTGAAATTTTACTGCCTATAATTTCTTCTAGGATTTTTATGGTTTCACACCTTACATTTAAGTCTTTTATCCATTTTGAGTTTATTTTTGTGTGTGGTGTAAGTTGGTGGTCTAGTTTTATTGGTTTGTATGTGTTTGTCCAATTTTTCCAACACCAGTTATTAAAGAAACTGTCTTGGCTCCACTGTATGCATACCTCCTTTGTCAAATATTAATTGAGAGTAATGATTTCTGGGGTCTGTGTTCTGTTCCATTGATGTATATGTCTGTTATTGGACCAGAACCAGGCTGTTGTGATTACAGCAGCTTTGTAGTATAACTTGATATATGGTATTGTAATCCCTCCAACTTAGTTCTTCTTTCTCATGATTGCTGCTGTTATTCGGGGTCTTTTTTGGTTCCATATAAATTTTTGGAGTATTTGTTCTAGGTCTGGAAATATATGGTTGGTAATTTAATAGGGATTGCATTGAATCTATAGATTGCTTTGGGTAGTATGGACATTTTAATGATCTTAATTCTACAAATCCATGAACACAGTATATTCTTCCACTTATTTATCTTCCTCTATTTCTTTATTCAGTGTCCTGAGTATAAGACTTTTACCTCCTTGTTTCAGTTTATTCCTAGGTATCTTACTTTTTTAAAATATATTTTATTGATTTTTTACAGAGAGGAGGGGAGAGGGATAGAGAGTTTGAAACATCGATGAGAGAGAAACATCGATCAGCTGCCTATGGCATGCCCCCCACCGGGGATGTGCCCGCAACCAAGGTACATGCCCTTGACCGGAATCGAACCCCCGGGACCCGAGTCTGCAGGCCGACGCTTTATCCGCTGAGCCAAACCGGTTAGGGCTTACTTTTTTTTGTTGCAATAGTAAATAGAATTATTTGTTTTGTTTCTCTTTATGATAATTCATTATCAGTGTATAAATATGCCATTGATTTCTGGGTGTTATTTTTGTATCCTGCTACATTGCCAAATTCCCTTATTAAATCTAGTCGTGTTTTGGTGGTCTTTCAGGTTTTGTATGTATAATATCGTGTCACTGTGAATAATTACAGTTTTACTTATTTCTTTCCAATTTGGATGCCTTTTATGTTTTCTTCTTGTCTGATCACTGTGGCTAGGATTTCCAGTGCTATGTTGAATAAGAGTGATGAAAGCAGACATCCCTGTTTTGTTCCTGTTCTTAGGGGAAATGGCTTTAGTTACTGCCCATTGAGTATGAAGTTGGCTGTAGGTTTGCCATATATGGACTTTATTATGTTGAAGTATGATCTCTCTATTCCCAATTTGCTGAGAGTTTTTATCAAAAGTGGGTGTTGGATTTTGTCGAATGCTGTATCTGCATCTATTGATATGATCATGTGATTTTTGTCTTTCAATTTGTTTATGTGATGTATCACGTTTATTGATTTGCAAATATTGTACGAGCCTTGCATCCCTGGAATAAATCCCACTTGGTCATGGTGTATGATCTTTATAATATACTGCTGGATTCAATTTGCTAATATTTTGTTGAGAATTTTAGCATCTGTGTTCTTCAGGGATATTGGCCTATAATTCTCTTTCTTTGTAGTGTCTTTGTCTGGTTTTAGAGTTAGGGTAATCCTGGCCTCATAAAAAAGAGAATGGAAGTGTTCCTTCCTCATGGATTTTTTGGAATAGTTTGAGGAGCATAGTGTTAGTTCTTCTTTGAATGTTTGGTAAAACTCCCCTGTGAAGCAGTCTGGAACAGAGCTTTTGTTTGCTGGGAGTTTTTTGTGTTTTTTTTTAACATATTTTATTGATTTTTTACAGAGAGGAAGAGAGAGGGATAGAGTTAGAAACATCAATCAGCTGCCTCCTGCACACCCTCCTACTGGAATGTGCCCGCAACCAAGGTACATGCCCTTGACCGGAATCGAACGTGGGACCTTTCAGTCCACAGGCTGGCGCTCTATCCACTGAGCCAAACTGGTTAGGGTGGGAGTTTTTGATTTTTGCTTTAATTTCCTCAATTGTTCTTAGCCTATTCAGGATTTCTGATTCTTTCTGATTCAATTTTAGAAGATTTTATTTTTCTAGGTATTTGTCCATTTCAGGCACATTGTTCAGGTTGTTGGTATATAGTTTTTCATAGTATTTTCTTACAATGCTTTGTATTTCTGTAATGTCTATTGTTACTTCACCACTTTTGCTTCTAATTTTAATTATTTGAGTCCTCTCTCTTTGATTCTTAATGAGTCTGGCTAAAGGTTCATCAGTCTTGTTTATCTTTAAAAAAAAAAAACAGCCTTTGGTTTCATTAATCCTTTGTCTTGTTTTCTAAGTCTCTATGTCATGTATTTATGCTCTGATCTTTGTTTCCTTCCAAGTACTATGGGTTTTTCTTGTTGTTCTCTTTCGAATCTTTGAGTTGTAGGTTTAATTAGTTTATTATTAATTTTTCTTATTTTTTGAGGTATGCCTGTAATGCTGTGAACTTCCCTCTCAGGGACTGCTTTTGCTGTGCACCAGAGATTTTGAGTTGTTGTGTGTTCATTTTCATTTGTTTCCAGGAAATTTTTTATTTCTTTCTTGATCTCATTGGTAACCATTCATTGTTTAATAACATGCTATTTAGACTCCATGTGTTTGAATGTTTTTGAGTGTTTTTACTGTAGTTGGTTTCTAATTTCATTCCATGATGATCTGAGAAGATGCTTGATATGATTTTAATCTTCTTGAATTTGTAGACTTGTTTTGTGTCCTAACATGTGGTCTATCTTTGAGAATGACTCATGTGCACTTGAGAAGAGAATGTATATTATGCAGCTTTGAGGTGAAATGTTCTATGAATATCAATTAAATCCATCTGATTTAGTGTGTTATTTAGAGTCAGTATTTCCTTGTTAATTTTTGTCTGATATCTAATCTTATTTGAATAACTCTATTGAGGTAAGCCTCTCTGCTTTTGAGTGGACCCCCAAATAATTTTATTAATCTTTAATATATACACTCAATAGATAGAGTATATCTAAGCCTGCTAACTTCTCTTGGAGAACCTTTCATTTACAGATTACCTTGTGACGTTTTTCATAATTCCTTATTTGCTCTTCCTCAGTCCCTCTTCTGGATAGGTGGCATGGCCTTAAGATCCTTCATACCAATCTTCCACTGGTGAGCCATGCTCTACCTTGTTCTTGATTATCTTAAGCTCTTTTATTTGCTTGTTGACAGTGTCTATGAAACCTGTATGTTTTTTAATATGGATTTTAGCTCTAGAAAACTGCCTAGAATATGCCTAATACTGATATAAATTTTTCTTCTCCCATATGACCCAGTTGGTGCCTAAGTGGTCTGCACATATTTATTCATCTATGCATTCCACAGGTATATACCAAGCTCTATGCACCACAGGTCAGCAAGCAAATAACAAAACAAGCAACAAAAATTCCTGCCACTACAAAGCTTATACTTTATTGGGGTGAGTTCAATAAATAAATGAATTAATTAATTAGATGTTGAAAGAAGCCTGAATTTGGGGAGATAATCAAGAAGACCTCCTGAAAAGACAGCTTTAAAGCAAAAACTTAAAAGAGGGGAGGTGCTTCCCTAATGGAATTTAACATATATGCCCATGAGAATCCTAAACTTTAATCTCCTCCATAGTCCAACTATAGATGTCTTATTTTTGTGGCAGACAGGGAAAGTATCTGGCAAAGATGTTGGTAGATCTGGTACTCTTCTCCCCACAATGCTTAAGGGAAATGCTATTTGGCTCCCTAGCCCCAAATTGACAATTTCTTTCTTTCTCTCTTTTCTCCCCATAGTTTTGATTCAGTTCCTTAGCAAGCTGGATATAATCTGACTCAGTCCTTACCCTCCTACTGCAAAAGTGCGCACACCATGTTTGGACATATGTTCTTGTTTTTAATGATCTTGTAACCTTTATTTATTATAGATATGCCATGGTGTAATGGATCACTTGGGGGTATTAAACACTCAGATGGAAGCAGTTCTGCTTGAGGCCATCTGGAAATGCTGAGGAGGGGAAAGTTGGCTTCCTTGTGGATAAGCTTTAAAAGAGAATTAATTATGTAGGAGTTCCAGTCAAGATGGCCATATAGGTAAACGTGATCCTCGGAACCTCCAACAACCACATCAAAATTACAACTAAACTACAGAATAAACATTATTCAGAACCTCCTGAAATCTAGCTGAGCAGAAGTCCTACAACTAAGGATATAAATTAGCCACATTGAGACTAGTAGGAGGGATGGAGATGTGGAACAAGCTGGTGTCCTATACCCATGTGTGGTGGTTATAAATCAGGAGGAATGTCCCAGCTGTGGAGGTCTCCCCTGAGGAGCCAGGGGTATCAGCCCTATAACAGGCCTCCCAGGACTCCAGTGCCAGGAAGAGAAGTCCCCATAACTTCTGGCTATAAAACCAGCAGGGATTGTGGCTGAGTGAGACAGAAGGCTTCTGGAGTCCCAGGAGTTCCTCTTAAAGGATCCATACAGACTTAGTTGGACTCACTCGCTCTGAGCTCCAGTACCAGGAGAAGAAAGTACATCATACAGGGAGGAACTGAATTGTCTGTCTTCAGGAGTAAAGCTGGAGGGGCGGACAGAAGAGCTGGTAGAGGCTATCCTTCCTGGGTGATTTAGCCCGTGTGATCTCATTTTTCTAGCATCTGCTTTTCACTTTTCAAAAATTGTTATGTAGAAGAACAAGACATCCACTTGAATGTCTAAAATAAAGACACACACTCATTTGGCAATACCAAGTGTTGGCAAATATTTTGAGATGCCAGAGCTCTCAGTCAGTGTTGGTGGGGGTGTAAAATGGTCCAACCACTTAAAAAATGTTCCTGCAATTTCTTATGAAAATAAATATAGACCTACCCTATGATTTATCAGTTCAACTCCTAGGTATTTACCAAGATAAATGAAACATAGGTCCACAAAAATACATGTACAGACATACCACCTTTCATTGTGCTTCACTTTATTGTACTTCTCAGATCATGTGTTTTTTTTTAAATATATTTTATTGATTTTTTACAGAGAGGAAGGGAGAGAGAGAGTTAGAAACATCGATGAGAGAGAAACATCGATCAGCTTCCTCCTGCACACCCCCCACTGGGGATGTGCCCGCAACCAAGGTACATGCCCTTGACCGGAATCGAACCTGGAACCCTTCAGTCCGCAGGCTGATGCTCTATCCACTGAGCCAAACCGTTTAGGGCAATGTGTTTTTTTTACTATGACCCTCCACCAGCAAAAAGATTGCGACTCACTGGAACCTCAGATGAGGTTCACATATTTTCACAATAAAGTATTTTTAATTAAGGTACGCACATTGTTTTTCTCAGACATAATATTGCACACTTGCTAGACTATAGTATTCATAGTGTAAACATAACACCTAAACTGGGAAACCAAAAAATTTGTGTGACTCATTTTACTGGGACATTTGCTTTATTTCAGTGGTCAAATTCATAATATCTCAGAAGCATGACTGTACAACAAAAGCCATAGCAGGTTTATTCATAATAGCCTAAAGCTAGAAGCAGTCCTGGTGTCCATCACAGGTGAATGTACAAACACATTGAAATATGCTTATAGAAAGGAATATGACAAAGTAGTAAGAGCGAATAAGCTACTGATTATGTAATAGCATGGATAAATCTCAAAAAACATTATGATGCATGAAACAAACCTTACTTAAAGGAGTAAGTACTGTGTGATTCTGTATTTATCAAAGCTCTCAAACAGACAAATGTCATCTACAGTGGGAGAAAAAATTCAGAATAGTAGCTAACTCTGATGATTGGGGTAGGGAATGACTGAGAAGGTATGCAAGATATGTTTATGGGATGATGTCCAATAACTTTTTTAAATGATTAAAGAATACAAAACAATCCTATTTCAGCCACTAAAATACTTAATCTACACTAATAAAAGAGAAACATGGTAATTGGCATACAACCGCTACCCTTTTCATTGGCTAATCAGTGAGTATATGCAAATTAACTGTCAGCCAAGATGGCGGCCGGCAGCCAGGCACTGAAGCGAGCATGAGGTTTGCTTGTTGCGGACTCCAACGTTCCCCGCTTAACTTGCCAGCCTCTCAGTTGCAACTCTAAGCAACTATATACTATGTTGCAAATAAGAAGCTAAACAAAACCCCAGAAAAGGGCTTCCATTCAGCCGGGCTCGGACCGCAACATTGTATCTATGTTTTCAGCAGCGAGGCCTCAGAGCTAAAGCTGGCCCAGAAAAAAAAAAAAAAAAA
>NW_005364225.1:1133057-1152085 GCF_000412655.1 Myotis brandtii
GTGACAGGGGGTGGTGCCGCAACCTCCCCATCGACCCTGCCTTGAGTGTGACAGGGGGCGGGGGCCCAACCCCCCAATCGGCCCTACCCTGAGCGTGACTGAGGGTGGCATTGCAACCTCCCGATCCGCCCTGCTCTGTGCATGACGGGGCGGCGCCCCAACTCCCCAATCGGCCCTGCTCTGAGCCTGACCAGGGGCTGCACTTAGGGATTGGGCCTGCCCTCTGCCACCCGGGAGCAGGCCTAAGCCAGCAGGTCGTTATCTCCCGAGGGGTCCCAGACTGCGAGAGGGCACAGGCCGGGCTGGGGGACCCCCCTCCCCCCGCCCCCCGAGTGCACAAATTTTTGTGCACCGGGCCTCTAGTATTATATAACAGCTAAAATTATTTTCTTCTCCAGGAAAAGTCTATTCCAATAAACAGAGAAAAATATGTTTTTACATGTTTTCTCTAAGTCTCTATTTTGTGCATGGATCTTCTCTACCCATTAAGCAGGCACATTCTCCTCCAAGTTTGAAGTAGGCAAGTGGTAGAAAGTTGAAGTCCAGGGAAGGTATTATTTGACTGGTAATGTGGTGAGCTGGTACTGATTCCAATACCTGACATATATTTAATGTTAAATCTTTATCTATAGAAATTTTAAGTGTTCTACATCCCCCAAGTTCCCAATTTCTTGACATCTCTCACCTGCAGTTCTCTTAACAAAGATAAATGGTCTCTTAAAAGTGCTTAAGCATGTACGATCACATTGCCAGTCTCTATTAGCTGAGGTCTCCTGACAAATCTTAAGACAACCCAAGACACCTTTGCTATTTTAAAGGTCTACATGAAAATAGTTGATGTGACCTATGGAACATATGTTCTGCAGTCCATTGTAGTGGGCATGGAGTTATTACTCAGTTTTAGCCCTGGACTCCTCTGTCATAGACTCCTTCATCTAGCCACCCACAACTTTATTTTCTCAGAAACAATCCATTCTGACCTACAGGTTCCAATGGCCACATATTAAACTCTCCTAGAGGTTTTTTTAAAGCGTCCCTTAAAGGCCTTGATATGAAGGGAAAACAACAACTACATTCTTTGCAGACCAATTCAAGGCACCTTTATATGTCTTTCTGACGAAATCCTCTCTCTGGTCTCCAACATTTTTCTTGGCCTGACCAACACCTTGTAAAGGCTGATTGTACGCACTCAGCTCATGCTGACGAAAGTGGTTTGAAAATCCAGCACGGGTGAACGAGCACTTCACTTTGGAATAGGCAATGTCCACCATATAGTTATTGTCTAGGGTTTTCTTCCGAAACAAAGACAGAAAGAGTCCCCTTTTAATTCCCTGTTGCACTGGTAATTGTTGAACTTTATTTTGTACTAATATTAGACTAAACCAGTTACTATCCCTAGTGTTTTGCATATATCATTTCACTAGGCACAAAACTAAAGGAGTAATTATTGGATCCATTTTGTAACTACACACACTAAATGCTTAGAGTGTTTGGACGATTCTTCCTTCCAAGTTTGTCCGATCTCTGAGGGATGGATCTAATATTCAAATTCACACTTGTCTAACTTAAACAGCAATGCAGCTGTTGTGGTACTCCATTCCTCCTAGTCCAGTGGTTCTCAACCTTCCTAATGCCGCGACCCTTTAATACAGTTCCTCATGTTGTGGTGACCCCCAACCATAAAATTATTTTTGTTGCTACTTCATAACTGTAATTTTGCTACTGTTATGAATCGTAATGTAAATATCTGATATGCAGGATGTATTTTCATTGTTACAAATTGAACATAATTAAAGCATAGTGATTAATCACAAAAACAATATGTAATTATATATGTGTTTTCCGATGGTCTTAGGCGACCCCTGTGAAAGGGTCGTTCGACCCCTAAAGGGGTCACGACCCACAGGTTGAGAACCGCTGTCCTATGCTTATATCATATTTTTCTTTCATTTTAAAATACTTATTCCTGCTTTTATTTTATCATTTTTATTTTAACTTATATATAAAATATCTAAACACCAGTATTTTCTGAAATAAAGCATGATATATAAACAAGGAAACACACGAACATAATCATTTTTAATTTGACCCCAGTTTACCTATATTTTTTTCTCCATGCCTAGCTCTACAAATTAAATGCAACATTCCAAGTTCTCCAACGAAGCGCTAAATAAATCAAGTTTGAAATATGGAGCTCAGTGTTACTGATGCTATCATCCGAGTAGAAATGCCAAAAGATTACAACCATCTATTTTGTTCTCCTGCCAAATAGACTAGACAGCTGCCAAATAAGCTCAGATCTCCAATGGAGCATAAATTGAGTTTGAAAATATAGAGTTAAATTTCCACTGTAGCTAGAACCTGATTAGAATATACTAAAGGGTTATAACATTTCTTTTTACTCGCCTGCCAAACAGACTTTGCTTCTGTCTAGGAAATTGAAATCTAAAGCAGATGACGTTGACAAGACAAATGCCATTAATAGAGAGGGATGTATGCCATGTAACAACACAGATTGAGACATTAAATGCCCAGCATTAAACACAACTAGAAAGTTCAGAATTCTTCAGTGTGTCAGATTTGTAGATGATAGCTGCATGAATTTTCAGGAATATGAATAGATCAGAATAATCTTGAAAGAGCCTGTTTTATTGCCACACAGCCTGCCTTTCTGAAAAGCTGTGGAGAGACCTTACAGCTATGAAAAGGCAATCTGGGAGTAAATGTTATATATTTATGATGCCCATTATAGCCGAAGTGTCTCATTCTTTAATTGTCTCATGAATGGACAGGTATTTTGAGATTATTAATGCAGTTGAAATGACTTTTACTGCCCCTTTTCCATAATATATATTTTTTCTGACTTAGTTATTATAATTTACACAATCATAATTACTTTTTATGTGGAAAGATAGAAATTTAAACATAAGACAGGTTTAGCAAAAATTAGTTTATTTTCGAAGACTGATCTAATGTTGCTTTGGAGCCCCTATTCCTAAAGTCAGAACAAAGAAAACAAAAATGAAGCTTGCTAAATAAGACCCAGTTTTCTCTATTCTCCCCAATTTGTTTGTGAGCAAATAGCCAGCTGCTTCACAGAAGTCCCTAACTGTTGAGTCTTTCCTTCCCACGTCCCGCGTGGATCAGGGTTCAGGAACTGGAAGCAGAGCCGCACACAAATGAAAATGAAAAGACAAGAGATAATTGGAAATATTGGGGGACCAGGTGGACAAGTCCAACTCAAGGGGAAGGACTTCCACCCTTGCTCAGGCCTCACCAAGCTTTTATTGATCTGGGATGCACCCATAGCATAGCCCTTAGGCAGGCGACCCCCCATTAACAGGCAGACTAGCCCATCAGCAAGGATTTACATAATAATAAATGGGGGAGTAGTTTCAGCTACCACTGTCTGGACAAACAGAGGTGGCGCCTAGCTCAGACCTTTGCTAGGGCTTCAAAGGCCCCAGCCTTGGGGGGCAGGGGGGGGGGTGTCTCTGTCTATGCTTATCAGATAGTGAAGGCAATAAACAGTTTCCCACACCTAACAGAGCATTATCTCCCTGGGCAGGGAACATTGTCTTCCACCACTCTTCCAAGATGTTTCTGGGAGAAGATGAGAGCTTAAATGTCCTTCATGGTGGTGAGGAGGGGAGAGGAAGGCTCTGGCCTTTGTGCTGTCCTTGACGTATCATGTCCCACCTATAAGCGTCGTCTCTGTTCTTGGTCGCCAAGTGTCAACACCTGGCACAACTCAGAAGGTGCTTTGTGATTTCTCTGTCTACGCTTATCAGATAGTGAAGGCAATAAACAGTTTCCCACACTTAACAGAGCATTATCTCCCCGGGCAGGGAACATAGTCTTCCACCACTCTTCCAAGATGTTTCTGGGAGCATATGAGAGCTTAAATGTCCTTCATGGTGGTGAGGAGGGGAGAGGAAGGCTCTGGCCTTTGTGCTGTCCTTGACGTATCATGTCCCACCTATAAGCGTCGTCTCTGTTCTTGGTCGCCAAGTGTCAACACCTGGCACAACTCAGAAGGTGCTTTGTGATTCTGTCAATGCCTGGAGATGATGACTTCCCCTTCCTGACGGGAAGAGTCACTTCCTCCTCTCTCTCACATCACAGATCCCCTGAATCTAGGCTGTGAATCTCCTGCAATTCCTTCCTTCTGTGCCAACACCAGCCACTCCACTCACTTCCAGACCCTCAGTCAACTTGAAGGTTCCCTATAAACCCCACAGACCATGGTAACGAGGAGGCACGATCTAAGGCCCATTGTAGCTATTTATCTCCACTACTGATTTTGCTTCTCTTTCTAACTTGTTAGACAGGATGGGGAAGAGGCAAAAAGGCACACTATTAATTCCTGTTTTGACCTCATATGAATTACTCTCATTTTACTAATGCTTGGTTTCTCATTGAAACTGATGAAAAATTATTTCATGTACCTGTATGTTCTGCAGATTATTAGCAGAATCTGTAATCCTTGTAAAATAGAACGACTCAGGGAATTCTGGGTACCTGACCCTTGTTTTAGCTCTACAAAATGTAGTTCAGGAATGTGCTTATCTCAAAGGCTGAGTGGTGAGTGGTGATTCCCTTCTGGTCTGTGCATATATGTTACTGTACTTAGCAGTCATATTATAATTTATGTCTCTGAGACCGCTGAGGTGCAGACAATTCACTTTCTGTGGTCTCCAGCACATACAAGAGTCTCCTCTTATCTGTAGTTTCACTTTCTGCAGTTTTAGGTACCTGTGGTCAACTGAGGTCTGAAAATATAAGAAGGACAATTCCAGAAATAAACAGTTTGTAAGTCTTAAATTGTACCTGGTTCTGAGTAGCATGATGACATTTAGGCTGTGCCAATCTATTCCACCAGGATATGAATCATCACTTTGTGCAGAGTATCCATGGTGTATATGCTACCCACTTCTTAGTCTTTTAGGAGCATCTAGGTTAGCAGATTGCCATTGTGCAATTGCAGTGTTGTGTTAAAATAATCCTTATTTGGCCCCAAAGCTCAAGAGTAGTGATGATGGCAATTATAATATATCAAAAAGAAATTGTAAACTGCTTCCTTTAAGAAATAAACAACTTCAAATTACAATGTCATTACAAAAGGTTTCAGAAAAACTAGCAAGCAACAACAAAACTTCAACTGTTGAGGATTCCCTAACCACTGACATCACCTTCTCCTGACATCCAACAGGTGTTTTCTATATCTATGAGTCTGAACAGAATAAACTAACAAACAAGATAATCCTCCTTCTGACATATCATCAGAAGGTCAATAGTAGCCTAATGCCACATCAGAGTACTTATGTCATTGACCTCACTTTCTCTTACCACATAGGCATTGTATCATCTTATTATCATCACAAGAAGGGTAACTACAGTACAGTAAGGTATTTTAAGACAAAGAGAGGACGAATTCACATAATTTTATTATAGCATATTATGATAATTGTTCTATGTCAGTATTATTGTTGTTAATCACTGACTGTGCCAAATATATAAATTAAACATTATCATAGGTATGTCTGTATACATATTGTTTGTTACTATCTACTGTTTAGGCAATTCCCCACTGGGGGTCTTGGAACATATCCTCTGCAGGTGGGGGAGGCACTGCCATTTACCAAAAACATTGAATCATGGTCAGATTTAGCCTTGTGAATTTAAGATGGTCAAAAGAGGGGTTCCTCATTCACTCAGCCTTATCATCTGCAACTCTCTTCCAATAGTGAGCACAACTGGGAATAACCAGGACATTTGCAACTCTTTCACTGGAGAATGTAGTTGATCTGTCTGCTACCTCCTGATTTTGCTAATTCCTTTCTCCAGCCTTTAGATAAATAAACCTGGTTGATTACCCACATCATATTTGTGTTTGGGCTCACCATCAATCTGATTCTATTACTGACACCCATCAAAAGAATGGCTGAGGTGTTCTTGTTCATAAGCAACTTCTTATAACTCACGTGAAAGTTGTTCATCAGTTGTTTGGTTGGCTGATGGATATATGTGTATTTTGATCTATTTGACATTATAACACTTTGTCCATTCAAAGATCATTTGAGCTTATATTCAATATACATTGATAGTGTGTTTAGCAATAATAGCACATTCTAAGATGTTGATTAATAATGGGATTTATATTACATTACCTCCCTTTGGTTTCTTATGAACAATTACTTGGGCTTTCCCTACGTCCACTATTATATCCCTTCAGTATAGTAAATTCTCAATTACTATAATTTTTCAGGTACAGGAATACACAAAGCATGAGTAGATAACTAACATACTATTTAAAATACATTGTGAAGCTCTGAGATATGGTAATACTGTGCTACTCAGAATTCTACTTTAGTATAGGCTTTGGACACTTTTTTAAATGTAATTCTCATCAATTAGAGTTCTAGGCATTCTGGTTTGGATTCAGACCAGCCCAAAGGTTTTGAAGAAATTCTTAAAGGTCAATTGCTATAGGGATTTTAGTACATTTTAGGGATTTTTGGAAAGACGACTCCGGACAGCTTAAATGCAGTTCAACTTTACCATGGCTCTCTAACCGAGGAGAGAATAAAAAAGGAGGGAGAACATCAGTGATTCCCCTCTTTATCTTGCACCCCATAATCAATGCCAGCAATACCTTTCACATATTCCACAGTATGGTGTCATCTTACACCTTTTACTACAGTCCAGGCAAGTATTATCTCTCTCCTTGCCTATGGCAATCATCTCCAAACTGGTCTTCCTGCTTTCATTTTCTTAGTTTATCTCAGAGCAGCAAAAGTGATTCTGTTAAAACATAAATCTGATTATAATACCTCTCTGATCAAAACCCTGTCATAGTTGTAAGTTAACAAAAAATAACATAAAACATCCTTATCATGGCCCACAGTATAATCGGTGGTCCCTGGCTTCCATTACACCCTTTCTTCAGACTCTTTCCCTTGTTTAAGTAGACACACAGGCCTCCTTGCTGTTCCTTAAATACCTGTCTCAAGGCCTTTAAATTGCTATTAACTCCATTTAGAATGGCTCCAACCACCATGTTATTTTAACTAGTGCAATTTCCACTTTTCATCAATCTTAACCTGATTTATATTTCTTCACTTGCAGTTATGAATACATTTATTATTAGTTTGTTTTGTTCGTTTACTATGTGCTTTGCCCAATACAAGTACTCCATGTGATCAGTAATTTCGTTTCAATAGCACTATCCAATCGTTAATAACAACAAAAGAGACAAAATTTCTAGGTGGAAAATATGTTTTTTATTTAAGTTGAGTAAAGAATGTTAACATTTCTTTTTGGACATTTCTTTAATTGGTTGTATCATCAGATTCTCTTTTAATGCATGCATAATGTTATATATTTGTATCTACTGGAGACACAAATCTATATATATAAAAGCCTAAGCAACAGGACGACCAGACAATCAGCCAGTAGCTATGATGCGCACTGACCACCAGGGGACAGATGCTCAACGCAGGAGCTGTCCCCTGGTGGTCAATGTACTCCCACAATAGGAGTGCTGCTCAGCTGACAGGTGCCAGACTCTGGGCTGGCGAGCACAGTGGCTCGGAGCCTCTCCTGCAGACACCCCGCTGTGCTCCTGAGCGGTGGTGGCAGGTGCAGCAGGCTCGGGATGAGCTGGAGCGGCATGGCGCCCAGCCAGGGCTTGGGCTCCTCCCCAGCTGCCTGCCACCATGGACAGCAGGCTGGAGCCCAATGAGTTGGTGGGTAAGGCCCAGCCTCAGCGGAGGGGAGGTCCACTGATCCCTGCAGGCCAGGCTGAGGGACCCCACCAGTGCACGAATCTGTGCACCGGGCCTCTAGTATAATATAATGTACTTACTATATATAGTACAATATGTGAAATTACTGGTGTTTGGCTGTCCTAACCATACTCTCAACCAAAAGTTATTATTAACCCAATAAAAGAGTCAGAAATCTGGTCTTGGGAGAAAAAGTTAAAGGCAGTAGCTAATATTATTGTGTGCTTATTCTGTGCCAAACATTGATGTCAACACTTTACTAAATTAATTTTCATTTTATCTTCATATAAGTCATATGGTAAAGTTTTTGCTATAATCTCTTTTGAACATGAGTGGACCAATACACAGATAGGTTAAGTGACTTGCTTATCATCACCTAGCAAGTCAGTCAGTGGAGCTGAGATTGAACCAAGAGGCTTACCTGAAAGACAACAGTTGTGATTACCTCACTCCATATAGTCTCCTCCTAGATTTCTGTGTTATCATTTTAGAGATTAACCAGAAGTAAACCTCAATTTTCATATCTGTGAATAAAGAATGAAAAAGGGTTTACAGACTTGTGAGGATGAAATGAACCAGCATGTGTAATGTGCTTAAAAAATAAAAGGCAAAAAATGAGTTTATACCCTTTTAAACATTCAGTATTTGGGGAGTTGGGTGGGAATAGAAATGTTTATTTGGGAGATAGCATGTGAAGGCAAAAGAATATAAACTTTGTGTTCAGGCAACCAGGGATTAGACCCTGGGCTCTGTCTCATCGTAGCTGTGTAACTGTGGTCAATTGTTTAACATCCCTTACTTACTAGTTCCTCATCTATTAAGATAAGAATACCCTCTCATACAGTTTTTATGATCATCAAATAAAATAAAATGGGTTACATAACTAGTACAGCATCTGGGATATAATATTATACTTAATAAATACTTTGACCCACTATGGTTTTCTCTATGAGTTTTATAGTTTTGACTCTAATGTTTAGGTCTTTGATCATTTTGAGTTAATTTTTATATATGGTAACATACGGGTCCAACTTTATTGTTTTGCATGTGTATATCTAGTTTTTCCAGTAGCATTTATTTAAAAAGATGGCCCTTTTCCCATTGTCTCCTTTGTCAAAAATAAATTGATCAAAAATATGAAGATTTATTTCTGGCTTTCTAGTTTATTCTGCAGGTCTGTAGGTCAGTCCTTATGCCAATACCACACTGCTTGTATTACTATAGCTGTAAGATTTAAAATCAGGAAGTGGGAGTCCTCCAACTTTATTTTTTTCAGGATTGTTTTAACTATTCTGAGTCCCTTGAGATTCCATATGAATTTTAGCGTGGGTTTTCCTCTTTTCCAAAAATAAACACACACAAAAAGCCTGACACCAATGGGATTTGATAGGAATTGCATTAAATCTGTAGCTTGCTTTGGGTAGCACTGTCATCATAACAATATTAAGTCTTCCAATTTAGGAGCACAGAATATCTTTTCATTTATTTATGCCATCTTTAATTTTTTTAGCAATGCTTTATCTTTTCAGTGTGCAAGTCATTTTTCTCATTGTTTAAATTTATTCCTAAGTTTATTTTTCATTAAATTTATGTATTTTTAAACATATTCCTTCATAATTTTGATTACCAAACTCTTTCAACAAAGAACATTTGTTGTACTATAATTTGTCAGGTAAAATGTAGAAACTGACATTAATTTGTAACTAGAAGTAGAAAGGAAATGCTATTACTATCTTTTACAAGGTTATGCTGCAAAATAATGAACTCAGTGTTATAATAACCAGGTATTTGTTGTTTCCATCATGTCAGCTCTGGGTTTGGGCTGAAGCCCTAGGGTCTATAATGGTGAGGAACTGCTCCATATTTCTTCTTCCTCTGGGACCCACGCCAAAGGATAACCCTACTGGAGACATGATGTTCTTTAGAGGGCAATGCCAAGAGGGCAAACAGAAATATATAATATTTCCCTTACCTTTTCCTAGGAGTTAGCCCACTGTCAATTTCCTCTGTATTTCCTTGCTCAAAGAAAATTCCATGGCCACACCCAAGATTAATGGGACAGGGAAATGTCAAGGGCAAAGTGGGAACAAATCATTGTGATCAAATAATTTCCATCACAGGTACAAATAGGGAATGATCTTTCACAGTTGTGATGGTTAGTTTCTTTTAGAATAAACATCTGTCTTTTATCTGGGTGCTATCATCCAACCTGTCTGTTTTCTTTCTTTGTGAAACAGAAGGAAACTCCTAACTTCACATGAAAAAAAAAATTAATGAGAGCATAATTATAAAATGCCTTGAGCAAAATAGAAGAGAAGTTTATCAGTTTCCAGTTTATCATGCTTACTAAAAATCTCTCTATATAAAAGGCTAATATGCAAAGTGTCCCCTCGGGAGTTCGACCAGGAGACCAGGAGTTCAATCTCTCGCTATGACATGCGCTGACCACCAGAGAGTGGCAGGGAAGGAAGGAAGGCCCCGGCCGGCAGCCAGAAGGCCCTGATGGGCCCTGATCGTAGGCCAGGCCTAGGGACCCTACCCATGCACAAATTTCTTTATATTTCTAGTTCTTTATATTTCTAAATAGCACATATCCATGGGAAAATGCCACAGGGCTTAGAGGGCAAGACAATAACATATTTTTTATTAAATTTATGAATGACAAGAAATAGCATTTTTGATAAATTAAGATTCCCATTAATGTAATAAGTGTGTTTACGTTTTAATTAGATAGTTTTCACTAAATTGAATTGCTTGTTTGCAAAGCTTAGCAATATCAATATGCTGTATAAATTCCTTAAGTATCCAGTTTACAGCAATAATAAATTCTTATTTTCACTCAAATACTCAGGTGATTATAGGATTAGCATAATACTCTAATTTTTCTAGCTTATCCAACATATATTTAGCATATTTTGCTCACTGAAGTGCACACAGTGTTTTCTCAATGTTTTCATATAAGCCTACCTCCTTGCTTCAGGTAACTCAAGATTATCATCTAAAATTTGGTCAGAAGAAACGCATGGTATTAAAAAACAAAATTCAACTGAGTAGGTTTAAACACCTAATTGACTTCATTCATGATTCATGAATCAGACAGCATCCCATGTAGTGTTTATAGGTAGAAGTGGGTGGGAAAAGGAAGTTTCTGGCAAAAAGTTCATTGTTCAGGCAAGATCACCTTCCTAAGGGTGATGCAAGGGTTCTGTCTACTGGGCTATTACCTTACTAGTGCTGAGCACATAATTCCAGGTTGACTGGGTGAAACCACAATTAAGTTGGTATTATGTCTTGGTTTGGTGACATGAGTCTAACACAGGTGACTCCATTTTAGACCTGTTGTTTCTTTTTTTAAAAATGGGTTAATTGAGTAAGGATAAGACTTAGCCTTCTCTGATTCCATTTTAATTCACAGGACAAGCAAAGAGTGAATACTAGTTGACATTTTAAGCATTAATAGTGCCCATAATGTGTCAGAGTATAAAGATTTTGTGAAAAATTGGATTTACATTTGAACAGAACTCTCCCCATCATTTTGTCAGAACAAGATACATTCCTTTCACAGCTTGATTAAGTTATAGGGCATGAAAAGGTAGTGAAGGCCCTAGAAAAAAGGATAAGGAAGATATGCTGAGATTAATGACTGTGTAGGAGGACTTAAGTAATCCTTGGTGGAGGTGGGCATTTATACTTTAGAGAGCATCTCCTCTTGAAATGTCCACTAGGTGCTACTGAGGGATTTTAGGCAGCAGTGGTATAAGGTCAGATCTACATTTTATATTTTTTTAAATTATCTTTATTGTTGAAAGTATTACATAGATCCCCTCTCTCCCCCACCCCTGATACCCTCTACCCTGCTTCTGCCCCCTCCTCAGGCCTTCCCTGTAGTATTTTCTGTCCATGGTCTATGCATATATGCACATTTTATATAGATCATTCTGGCAACTGACTAAGGATGACTTTTTTCGGGGTGGGGGGGAGAAAAGACTTTGGGAAGGCAAAGACACTACTTGTGAGGCTGTAACTAAAATGAAATGAAGACCTAAATTAGACCAGTAGAAAGAGTTCAAGTGACCCAAAAGGTAGGAGTATGGGTTTTGCTGTCAACTTGACATGGCTTACCCTGCTTCCCAGCTCTGCTACTTATCCCTCTGACACTGTATAATATTCTTAATCACTCTAACCCTCAATTTCCCTTCTCATTTGTAAATGAGTATGACACTGGTACATTTCTCATAAAGTGGTATAGGGAGTTAATGAGTAAGACATACTATATATACCTTTAGCGTCGTGTCTAACATATCATCAATATTCAATAAATGAGAACTAGTATTATTGTAATAGGTAAAATAGTTTTCTAAGTTTGTACTTTTAGCACTAACCTGCTAAACCTTCTGACTCAAATTTTATGGACTTTCTATTCTACCATATGACTTGAAAAAACATGTTGAGAGAAGATAAAACAATTTTAGACAAGTTTAAACATAGCCCAGTGTTGAAACTGGGGATATAGTGAATTACGTTGGCAGTCCATTTTGTTTCATTTCAAATATTCTGGTAAGTGCCTTCCTTGTATCAGAAGTTGATTGTAGCCCTGGCGGTGTAGCTCAGGAATTGAGCATCCACCTATGAACCAGGAAGTCAAGGGTTGATTCCGGTCGGGACACATGCCTGGGTTATGTGCTAGATCCCCAGTAGGGGGCGTGCAGGAGGCAGCCAATCAATGATTATCATCATTGATATTTCTTTCCCTCTCTCCCTCTCCTTTCCTCTCTCTGAAATCAGTTATAACATATATTTTTTAAATAGTTGGTTATAGGATGAGCTCTACCTCTGATATGTTACAAAGTAAATGAGATACGATATGAAATAACTTGAGCTCCTCAAGAACACAGATTGTTTCCAATTTGCCTTAGTATTCCTCATGCCTAGTATGGTATAGGATCTGACACTTAGCAGCCCCTCAATAAAGGGTTACTATATGAATACATTACTCTCTTTGAGAGAAATAGTGAATCAAATGTAGCATAATTGATTTGAATAAAAATAGCAAATTAATGAATGAAAATTAATTAATGAAAAATATCAAATTAATAGCAATAAAGAATGGTCAGGGAGTTAAAGCAATTCTTCCCTTGCACTACTCTGGTAATATATTGTGGATGCTTTTCCTTAGAAATTCTTTTCTTTCAGGGTTGGCCTGCGGGAAGGGGTATCACAGAAGGTTTAATAATAGCATCACAAACTGAAACATTCCAGAGAAAAACCCTGAGGTCCCAGAATCCCTTCCCCCCCTTATTATTAACTGATCCTCTACATAAATCTAGATTCAGTACAAAGTGAAATTACTGAAAGCCTTACTATTATTGCTGGTTTGCTCACTAATGATTATGTCTCTTCCTCTGTTTTATGATGCTCTGCCTGGAAAATCTGTGGCAAATGAGTGGCCAGAATTTATAATACTTCTCAGGAAGTAATTTCCACACGTGGTGAATGATTTTGCATCCTCCCAGCTCAACCTTCACACCCCTCCATTCCTGCCTGACTCATTTGGTTATGGATATTAATCACAATCACAGGACAGGAAATGCTTTATTATAATGTTTAATAAGTGCACCACTCTTCCAAACTATTCTTGCAATGTGAATGTTGGTAATCATTACACTTTAATGATTGGGCATATCTGAGAGTGCTGGGAAAGGAAGGTGTCCATTGACAGCAGAGATGAAATAGCAAACATTTATGCAAAAAGACAGGAGATTAATAGTTATAATGAAAGATCACTCCTATCAGTGTGCATGGACTCAGACCAGGCTGAGCCCCGTGAAGGCTACTCTCAGGCCAGATCCCACTCTGCACGTCGGTAAATGCCTCTGTGACGTCGCCCAGGGAGTTGGCTTCTCTGTGCATTGACAGGAATGAGGCAGTAATTAGAAGTGAGTGACAAGGTGCTTTTCATCTTTGACGAGGAAAGATTTTTTTGTGTCAAAATATCTCACCAGAAGAATAATTTTCTCTGTGTGCATTCCTTGTCCTGAACGCATTTTGCATGATAATAGAGAAGGGTGAAGTTGTTTCTGAATGTTGCTTAGTGACAAATAACAGACACACTGCCTTTGCAGATAACAAGAGTCTGAATGCTGTCATATTGTGATACAGACAGATAGGACCCATGGTAAGCTGGGGATACTTACAATGAAAAAATAATTTGTTTTTGATAGAAGCAAAGATATTAACATGTTTTTTTATGGTATTATGCCACCAAAGGTTTAAAATGTCCTGACAAGATTTAATCATTCAATTCTAAAATACTTTTTAAGGATTTAATCATCTGGAATTTTTAGCACAATGAGGAGACAAATAACCAGTATAATACATTTGCTGTTTTACACAACCTGCCTTGTCACTCAAAATACGAGCTGCTGTCAGTTCAGACCATTTTCAAACAATTCATAATTATCCTGGAAAATTGTCTGCCTTGACTGTACTAAACTGGAAAATTTCAGAACAACTATTCATGATGTTTAAAAGGTTTGAAACATTAAAGAAAGAAACATAAAAACTCTAATTTTAGCTTTGCCTGATATGAGAGTCTGTGAATTAGAAAGGAAGAATTTAATCTTAAACTTGAAACTGATCATGTTCAGAAAACATAGTACTTTCTTCCATTACTCTTTCCATTGCAGGGTATTGAGAGAGCATTTTTTTTGGAATGTAAATTATCATATAGTGATCAAATATAATAGGAAGCGGGAAGACAGTAACTATCTGGAAATATAAATCTGATAGATATACATTGCTAGTTATGTAATACTGGTATACAGTTATGGAAAATGTAGTAAGATCAGCAATTTCTAAAGAAGGAATAAATTAGGATGGCCCAGTGGTCGGCAAACCGTGGCTCGCAAGCCACATGCGGCTCTTTGGCCCCTTGAGTGTGGCTCTTCCACAAAATACCACGTGCGGGCGTGCACGTACAGTAAAATTGAAACTTCTTGGCCCATGCACAGAAGTCGGTTTTCGGAAAGGAGATAGATGAAAGAAGTATACAAGACGAGTGTGGATGGGAGAGCTGGAAGGAGTCGACCCCAGCAAACGTACCTCAATCAGATTGAGGACGTTTTTAGCAAAGGCCAGCTTAGGAGTACCCTAATTAAGTTAATAACAATGTACCTACCTATATAGTTTAAGTTTAAAAAATTTGGCTCTCAAAAGAAATTTCAATCGTTGTACTGTTGATGTTTGGCTCTGTTGACTAATGAGTTTGCCAACCGCTGGGATAGCCCAACTGAGAAAATATCAGAGTATATCTATCCTAAAAAAGAGACAAACAGGAAAGAAAAGGACACTTAATATTGGAATTTAAAGAAGAAATTGACACCAACATCCAACTATGAATATCATAGGCTGTAACCTATTTTATTTCATCTTGTTTTATTTTTCATTCTTTTGCATATGTATACCCAATTTCCCCATCACTTATTGAAGAGATTGTCCTCTCCCATTTTGAGTTCTTTATTCTCTTATCAAAGACTAGTTGACCATATATGTAGAGATTTATTTCTGGGCTCTCTATTCTGTTCCATTGATCTATATGCCTGTTTTTTAACCCCTTGAATCCCCGCCCGAGGATACAACTTCATTGGCTGCCTCCCATTCTCACCCCAACCTGGAAGGGAACCCACAACTTCCTGGTGCATGGGACCATGCTCCAATCAACTGAGCCACCCAGCCAGGGCTATATGCCCGTTTTTAATGCCAGTACAACATATAGTGTGAATATAATATAAAGATTAAAGTAATGGTAAAGACCTATTTTTAATATGAAAAACTGTCTATGATGTCACATTGTTGATTACAAATGAAAAGTTTAGTGTATGTTTATATTCACATGAAGAGGCACAGTATATTGAGTTAAGATCACCAATGCCCAGCTTTATCATAGGCTGTAACCTATTTTAGGCACTTAGAGGGAATATTAAGACTTCTGAGAGTCTTTTTTCATAAACTGAGATAAAAAGGAATAGTCATGGAAATAAAATATTATCCTAATTTCTGAAGTTCAATTTTCTGAATACCTTTATTAAAGTAAGGCTGACGATAATCTCTAACTGGAGTTTACAATAGGTATTCTCTTTCAAGATACTATTTATTGGGTCATTTGGGAATATCCCTGAATATGCTACTCTGAACTGATTTCTCACCTAATATATATATATATATATATTTGTTTTAAATGCCCACCGTTATTTTAACTTTAAATTTATTTTCATAACATTAGATTTATCTTTACATCCTAAAACAGCTAATTTAATACTGGAAGATCATATATTTGATGTGCTTTGTTTAATTAGTTAATAATGACTCAGTACTTACAATACATAACACAAAGCTTGTGTTGAGGCCTTTACACGTATAATTCTCATATTAGTGCTGGGTGCATTATATCTATAATTCCCACATTACCAATTGGAAAATGAGTGCTTTGAGTGCAAAATAACTTGTTCTAGGCCTCATGGTTACCAAATTTCTTGCAATGCACAGAGTTAAACAGGCAAGGCAAGCTTATTCAAGCTTATTCAGCCTCAGTCAAAGTTCATGTCTGTTAGACACCAATGAAGGAGCTTCTAATTCTGACTCTTGGAATAGGGGAAACAGACTGAACTCTACTGACACAAAAGATGGGAGAGTTTTTAAGCACTAGGTGAGTGAGTGCAAAAGCACTGGGGGGGGGGCCTTAGGGAAGAGGTTGATCAATGGGAAGTGTTGAGCACATTAATATTTTCCCAAGTTTGCAAAGTTTTTTTCTCAGAGATTAGGCTATCTGTGTTTACTAAAAGGCACCCACCAAAGTCGGGATCCCATCCTCCCACAGAGACTAGAAAGGAGGGATGCTCTCTCCCTTAATAATTACATTTCAAAGAGATGATTCCAAGTCCTTGACAAAGACATTCTATGGGTCATAAAACTGACAAGAGACCTGAAGATTTATACACATTTCAAATGGGCAGGGAAGTAATTTATAAGGGCAAGTTTTCTAAAGTAAATGTCCATTAAAAAGGGAGGTCAAGGACCTATTTTGAGGAAGAAACCGGTGTAACATTTCGTCAGGATGAGGGGAATGTTAAGGCAGCCTCAGTCAAAGTTCATGTCTATCAGACACCAGTGCAGAAGCTCCTAATCCTGACTTTACACTGAATCCCACTTATACTGGTTTACCAATAGCAATTAGGAGTATTAATTATTTGTCCATAGAATGGTGGTTTATTTGGTGGTAATATCTCCCCCCCAACTGTGGAACAACAAGTTACTTTCAGTTACTATTTATTTGCCAAAGTACACTCTAAATAAAAAGTGACTTTAAAATAGTTTAGTAAACACTTGGATAAATTATGTCAAAATACAGTTGAGAAATTTGGAATTTGCCTATAAGAACACACCTATGTAAGAGTAGAAAAGAGATTTAAAAATCAGATTTTCCAAAATCCCATAGTTTATGCTTCTTTTTCCATTATTTGAAACTATATGAAATTGTATCATTTTATTCAACAAATAATTACAGAGTACCTGTATTTGCCAGGCACTATGCTAAGTGCTGGAGATGTATCTATGGGCAAAAGAATTAAGATTCCTCCCTTTTGGAACTTGCAATCTAGGAAGAAGCATAAATTTAATTGATAACTTTTATAATTATCACTGTGATACGTTCTTTGAAAGGAAACATAAAAAGTGCCGTGAATACATATAACACTCACATTAAACTTAGATGAAGTAGATTTCTCCAAGGGTGCAACTGGGACCTGAATCTGCCAGGTGAAGAGCAAATCTGACAGGGCAGTTGTGAAGGTTGCCCTGCTACTCTTGGTCAGTTACCCCAAACAGAAAGAAACACGCTTCCCACCCCAGCAGGAAGATGCTCCTTTACTCTATAACTTCAGCAAGAAGAAGAGGAATACTCTCCTTGCTAGGCAGCCATGCAGCCAATGAGACTGTTGAAACACAGCTACTGAAAAGCCACTACACTTGAAACTTCTAGTTTTCTCCAATGGTATCTGTTTACAACAGCCCCTCTGAACTCCCCCTTTCCATGTATAAAAGAACAAGCTTCTCCTTTGTTCTCTGGACTTGTATGTGGTTCACCATTAGCCTGCATGTGCCAAATTGCAATTCTCTGTTGTTCCTGGACAAACTCATTTTGCTGGAGAAATATCTGGCTATTTGTTTAAGGTCAACAGATCAGAGAGTTGGCATAAAGTGCAGAAATGGGATAGGTCCCCTGGAGTCAGGCATGGGTGAGCACGAGGGATATTGTCACTGCTTTGTGTTGAAACGTATCCTATATAATAAAGTGGTAATATGCAAACTGACCATCATGCCCTCACAAGATGGGGCACCCACAGCAGGGGCGGAGCCGGCTGCTCCGCCGCCGATGGCAGTGGCCCATCTGCCCAGGGGAGGCCCAAGACGCAGGTAACCAGGGCCAGCCAAGGCTGCGCTGCCGTCAGTGGCAGCAGCAGAGGTGTGATGGGGGTGTCACCTTCCCCTGATCGCCAGGTCACCTCCCATTCCTGAGGCTCCTGGACTATGAGAAGGGGCAGGCCGGGCTGAGACATACCCTCCCTCCAGTGCATGAATGTTCATGCACTGGGCCTCTAGTACATTATAATGGGTTAAACTTTGGTTCAGGCTAGCTTGTACAAGACTCTTGTGGCAAAACCAAAATGAGCTGCTGAACTTTTGAAAGGACTGGATTATTATGCAATTTAAGTAATGGCAAAGGATAATAAAAAATGAATGCATGTGGGTGTTTGTTTCCCTACCTCCTCTCCGACAGTGTCTGGGAGAACATGCCTTCAGCAGCTGTCACAGAGGCAGGCGCTCCTCCCGGCCTCCACGCCAGGGTGTGCTTGCTCTGCTCAGTCATTCGCTCCACAGCTCTCTGTTGAGGAGTGGCAGCTTGATTCACCAGATTTCTATTTTTGCTCACTTGTTTGTTTCTTGAGAAAGAAAATGCATGTTTTCTACACTACATAGAAATCCTTACTTAGCGAAGAAATATTTGTTGATAGAGATAAGAAAAATTAACCAGTAAAGATTAGTTGTGGGAGATATTTTCAAATATAGCATGCCTCACTCTATATTCAGATTATATACCTTTTGAAAAATGTATAGACTTTTAAAATCATATATAATTATATAAACATTTAAAAATATAATGAACTTGATATATATAGTTGTCTT
>NW_005364225.1:1152110-1160439 GCF_000412655.1 Myotis brandtii
TGAATAATTATAATTATTCAGTCAGAGCTGGGGGCTGGAGAAATATAGAAATCAGACATTGATAGTGTTTGATGTTTTTTACATGGCTCCAAAGATATCAAGGTGAGGATTTGATGGACTAATTTATTACTGCAAAATTAAAATAAGGTTAATTTGAACTGGTAGAATTTTGCCTTTACTTTGATAGCCAATATTAAAGTATAAAAAGAGAACCAAGAATGCTCTAGATACCAGGACCACCTTTAGGTATCAGATTGTTCCCACATTTTGTTTTCAGCTTTAGCTTTCCTTAATATTGTTTTTTGTTTACATGCATTTAATATTTAAAAAAATAACTCACCAAGAGAAATATATGTAACAACATGAAGCATGATTTCTGTGGCCTTAGGTACAATCTTCTTTCCTTTAAATACTTAAGTATGAAATGCATCTGAACTATTTTCTGTGGTGCATGTTTGTCTTTGTGGTTACATGTTTGTGTATACATGTTTAATTGTGAAGTACCAAACCCAGTAAGAAAGCATGAAGCCTCACAGGAAGAGTCATTGACACTATACAGGGAAAGAAAGATGCTTATGATAAACTCACTTTACAGCAGAGTAATTCACCCCATTGTTCACAAATTCATACTTGCTCTTGGAGAAAATTTCATCCAAAAGGTTATATTTCAGTTAATCTGACATGTATATATGTTTTCTCCTTACTATTTATTAGCCATTTTTGGCTCAGTGGCTAGAGCATCGGCCTATAGGCTGCAAGGTCTCGGGTTCGATTTCAGTCAAGGACACATGCCTGGGTTGCAGGCTTGATCCCCAGGAGGGGGCGTGCAGGAGGCAGCCGATCAATGATTCTCTTTCATCATTGATGTTTCTCTCTCTCCCTCTCCCTTCCTCTCTGAAATCAATAAAAATATATTTTAAAAAATAAAATAAAATACTCTAGTTGTCCTGTTTGATAGCCCTTATATCATCATTGCAATATTCAGAAGTATATATTTAAAGTAACAAATGACTGTGGTACCATATAAGAGTGCAAAGAAAATGAAACAAACATTCTACTTTATGACACATATGACACCAAATAACAAAATGTAAAAATGATAAACATAAAAATATAAACCCTTACAAAATCTACAGGAAGGCAGTAAATGTGCCATGCGCATGGCACTGTGGAGGACCTCGTGGGAAGGGAAAGTTCTGGAACAGCTCCACATCTGGATGGAGACTCATCAGGGATTGCCAGCAAGCCTGCGGTTTTAAGATCCATTTGAAAAAAGGGAGAAACTGGCTGGAAATCAAGGCTTAATGAAGCCATAGAATAGGACATTGCTCAAGCAATTATTTTCATTATGTAACTTGGGATGCTCTGATTTAAAATGTCTAGTTCATATTGTACACGTTATGCCTAGATTTACCTACAAAATCCTCTATCAAACACTTGGACGTTTAATATTATAAAACCCAATACCCCTTAATGCATAAAGAATTTATTTACCAAATCACTTGAAACGACATTTACTAGTAAACATGGGCCATTTTTCACATTATAATTAAGTTGTTTAAAAAATATTAATTAAAACACTAACCTGCAAATAGCTATGTTTGAATGCATATCATTTATCCTGGGATTCAGAAGCATGTGAGAAGAAAAAAATAAGCATTAAATAATTAGCAATGCATACAGTGCACAAAATAATAAAGTATTATTTGCAAAATTCTTCAGTATCTCTTCGGTATCCCTTGGTAGTTTGTTCATATTTTTATTATAACCCTATGGCACTATATTATGCTATATCTATTTATTTCTCACCCACAAGACTGTAAGTTTTACAAAATCAGAAATTTATAATGTATTCTTCTCTTACTAACTTCTAGCATGTCAGTTGAGAGTGTTTTTTATATTTTATGTATTACTTTATATAAGCTAACATATAATATCATTATATATAAAATAATATACAATATAGCATTTTATATTTTTCTAGCTTTGCAGGGGAATACCTGACAAAAAGAAGTTGTATGTACTTCAGGTATAAAGTGAGATATATGTATACATTATGAAATGACAACCAAAATCAAACTAATTAACAGATATTAACAGATCAATCATCCCACATATTATACTTTTGTGGTGAGAATACTTAATATCTACCCATTTAGCAATTTCAAATGTACAATACAGTATCAACAATAGTTACCATGTTATACATAAGTTTTCCTAAACTGATTTATCTTGCAGAATAGAAATACAGTGGGGCCTTGACTTACGAGTTTAATTAGTTCCGTGATGGAGCTCGTAACTCAAATTACTTGTATGTCAAATCAAAAAGTGAACAAGTGATACACGTGATGCTGGGCTGATGTTGTGGCGTTCACTGTGACGTTCGCTGCGCCAACTAGCGGTGGGGTATCTGAAGCTGGCTCGTAACCCGAATTTTAGCTCGCAACTCAAAGCAAAAAATTGGCTGAGAGACGGCTCGTATCTCGAAAAACTTGTTAGTCGGGACACTCGTAAGTCAAGGCCCCACTGTATAAATGATTTTTCATTCTAGTTTTAAAATTTAGAAGATGCATCTATATATAAAATCTTCATATTTAAAGACTTAATGAGTAGAAGATTTCAACTTATCCTCGCCTCTATGGTTTTAGAAAACACCTACATGCTTGGTGCAATGTGGGTGTCAAGAAATACTTCTTGAATGGAAAGAGTAGCTGGTGGCAGACAGGAGCTCTCTGCCTGGCTCCAAGGCCCAAGGACAGACCTCTGTCACCACACCATGGAGTAGGAATACAGATGAAGATTTGATGCAGAAAAATAGAGGTTAAATGTGCATGAGGGATTTAAGTAGACCTTTTCTAGAAAGCTCATTTTTATAATAGGCACCTAGCATTCAGAAAGTAGTCCCTTGATAAATTGAAATCCTGGCTGTAACTTGGATTTTTCTGTATCTACATATCAAATTCCTTTATCAGCCAAGGATTATTATCACTGTCAAGTTTCGTAGTGTCTGAGAGATAAGCCAGTTGAGATAAAATTTGTCAGTGAGGAGTCAGACAATGCCAAATATAGCAAGGATGAAAAACCAAAAAGTTCAGATTTCAGTTAGAGGTTCTAGACCCAGAAAAGTCTTATCTCTTAGGTGTAAAACTGGATGGAATACTGAAAACAGAAAGGTAAAGAGAAGAACAGAAATGAAGGGTTCTTGAAAAATAAGAGGAGGTGGTCCTTAAGAGGCATCGTTGATGCTGGCTACCATGTATTTTATGCTCAGTGTCTCATATTTTCCATTTTTATTTAATTGAAATTAACTGATACTTTTTTATTATTTTTAATTATAAAAATTAGCATGGGAATGAAAATCAAGCATATATACAAGCACATCTCATTTCATTAACATTTCCATAATTTTAACATAAGAAACATAAAAATTTATATTTTCATTACTATAATATTGTTTAAAAATTCCCAAGTCTAGTCTTTTCTTTATGTCTCAGGAAATTTGTCAGATACTTCCTCTAAAATATGACAAATATATCAAATCAAATTTACTTATTAAATTTAATTTTTAAAATTATTCATATAACCCAGTAGCATAAGCAAGTAATAATCACAGATGCTATCAAAACATTTCACTATTTTTCAAAAGAAGTCTTTAGAACAAGATAAGGAAGTCATTTACAATTTACTAATTGGTAAATGATATACTAGAACTTAACACACTCTCAGCTCTGATTCTCTTTGATTAATGACCAAGAGTCAAAGGTCCAATCCCAGAGCTGGAAGAATGTCTGCCCTTTTCAACATGTCTATTTATAATTTCACATTCACTTTCTTTCACAGATAATATCAAAATGTAAAAAATAATTTTGACTAAGTATAAAGCACAAAGCCTTTGGCATCATATACATCCAGATTTTGGCTTTAACATTTGTTTCCCATGAAGCCCTGCACAAGTTATTAATCTCTCTTGGTTTCAGTTTCTGAGTATGTAAAATATAATTTGTTTGCATGTGTGATTGTTGAGGTAAAAAAAATTAATGAGAGAAATTATTTGCAACTGAGTGGATAGTATTGGATAGATAGATGAAAGATAGATAGATAGATAGATTAGATAGATAATAGATGAAATAGAAAACTCTGAAAGAATTTGAAGGCCAACTGATTGTGTTAGTAATACATGTTGAAGGTGTTGATGGAAAAGTAGCCATGGGACATTCTGAATGTTAACAGAAGAGTGCTTCTGATTCCCAACCTTGGTTTCTGGACTGGACAGGCAAGACGTGGGTCAAACGGAAACTAAACCTGGAGAAAATTGAGAGATCAAGTGACTGAAGTGTGAGAGGAAAAAGAAAAATAGTAAGTTATAGTAGGAGGAGTAAAATATTTGCCTTGAGGATATAAATGCTTTACATAAGACAGATGTCAAGAAGTAATTTCCAGCACAGTAGATAGCAATGGCAATTATGGGTTCTCCCAGTTACTCCAACCACTATCATTTACCCAAAGATACCAATGGAGTACACAGGAGAAAGAAATGTAGCTATTGAGCTGATAATGACACCCCCTTCCCTAAGGAACATTCCAAAAATAACACTTCAATTCCTGTAGTTAATTTCTACATTTCCATATCATATCAGAGGCTGCCAACAGTTAAAAGTCCTTCCTATTTTCATGATACACACACAGCTTTTCTGCAAAGCTTAGCTAGTATTGAATAGTTAGATTTACTAATATGTTGCAGCAAGGGAGACCACCCACCACAGTGAACTATGGGGTGTCTCCCTAAGGAGTTAGGGTGGGCTTTTTGCTGGGTGATTTAGAAAGGGCTTAAGGAAGTAGGGGGATCATTTTGCATTAGATTCTGCCAGGAAGCAGGGCAATTTGATGATTGGGTATCTCACATGTTCTTCTTTGCTTTTGTCTAGTACATGTGAGGAACAAAGCAGGGCTAGAGTTGTCTTTGTTAAACAACAATAACAACAAAATGGTTGTCACTCATATTAGTTGTGAGTGGGGATTTTTTTGTGTAGTATTCTAGTATGCTTGTCTTTTTCTTCCATCCCAACAAGCTTCAAAATTGATCCTGCTTTTTAAAAAAATTTACCATGTCAAAAAATACCTTATCTTATTATTTTATCTTATTATTATTGATATTCTGTAGAATTCTTTATATTCTGACTGTTTTCTATTAATTCTTTGTTTCATCTTTGTCAAATGTTCAGATTTTTCTTTAATTTTATATGTATTGCTTTATATTCCTTTCTTAGCAGCTCCTAAGTGGCTTCCTCTGTTCTCACCTTATTCTAAAAATCATAAGGCCACACTTCAAATAATAGAATTATTAATTTTTATCATTAAGACTTTCTATAAATCAGTCCCTGACGTTGACATATCATAACCTCAGTTCTACTCCACAACCTCCATTTACAAATATGAGAATGCTTAGTAGTGATAATTGAAGTGTTACGAATTTTTCTTGCTCCAGAAAGTGCCTGGAAGCTGTCTGTCATTGATGCTTATGAGAGATAATACGAGAACATAGAGCATAGCATAGTTCCTTGCTAAGTCTTAGACTTGACTCTGCACTTTTTCTTTTTTTCAGGCTGGAGGCTAACTTCTCCACAGAAATAATTTTTATTCTCTTTGCTACACAACTCATCATGAGTGCTTTACCTCTATAAGTTACATTTCCATTTATTCTTTTGCAAACATGACAAGAGGAACCCCACTTCTTTCATAGGTAGAATGTAATGCAAGACAGTGAATTCCTGATACAGTTTAAGGAGGACTTTAGACTATGCCATCAGCCTAACTGTAATGTAATGTTTTCTGGTTACAAATATAAGAATAACAATAATTACTTCTAATTTACATTTGGCTTTGGAGAGTACATACTTTTCTCTGTTACTTTACCTTTAAATTTGTGAGAGCCCTACTCTTACAATACTTGGACGGATGGATTTTATTTTCACTTTGGGTCTATTTCCAATTGAGCTTCTTAGTTAACACATTTCTAGTTTTCTAAAGCTATTTCATGGCAGCATCTATACTTAGACACTCCTTTGCCAGTCATCTTTTCCATTTTCATTTTTCACTAGATATTTTCCTCTAATAATAAAAAAAGAACTTTTTAAATTAATAGTCATAATTGTCCAACTTTGCATTGGACTATCTCCCAGTCAGTATTATTAGATGCATTCAAATGTTTTATTCACATGTGTTATAATATATAAAATTATAATTTAATTCTAATCTTTAAGAATCTATGATTCAAAGAACAGTAATAGGAAAAACATAATCTTGCATATACTTTGCATATATAACTGATCACCCTATCTGAAGACTCTTATATTAAGTACAACTCCTAGAATGGATGAGTAAAATGTGATTAATGTACTCTCTCATATGATGTGCCAAACTTATAAGAAATGGACTAGGTGTACATGTAGAAAAGCATAGCTTCTAGTTTAAAAATAGTGAAAAATAAAATGAGATCTATCGACTCACTATAATCAATTCATCCTATCAAAAGGGGTGTATAGGAACACATGCAAATGGTATGATATGCACTGAGTATATTGGAATAGTCACTTTTAGATGAGAGAACAAAATGGCGATGGGGCAAGGGTGTAAAAGTGAATAGACAAATTAATGAAACAGGAGCAAGGCACTATCAAGGACTATAGTTTGACATTAATTGAAGATCTTATTTCTGTAGTTCTCTGCACATGATATCAAATATAAAAAATAAATAAAATAGCAATAACCCTATTATGTTCTTCTCATTATCTATTCGATTTTATTTTAGTACAGTTGTCTTCTGAAAAAAAATTTCTAGTTCATTATTTACTTCCTGCTTCTGCCCATCTTCCCTGACTAGGAAGATACCTTTATATTAGCAAGGGATTTTATTTTGTTCTCTATTTTTAAAATTGTCTCCCGAGAACCAAAAATGTTGTGTGACATCTATTGGATACCTAAATATTTATTTCATAAATTCATGAATTACATAAATAACTGTAATGAATTTAAGATTGTGCCACAAGTCCTCTAATTTCTTACATATTTTCTCTATTTGAGAATTTAAAAATGAAGAGAATCTGTGGTGGGATTAGGGAGTGATGGTAGAAGGTAGAGAAGTAGAAGACATTTAAATAGTTATCAGTGGATAATTGATTTTTGGTTCAATAACTTTCTCAATTGAGATGTCAAATCAAATTACTGTTTCAGTTCAAGTGCCAGTGGAGACTGAGTAGAGTGTGATCAATATGACATGAAAAGATATATTAATGATTGAGTGCTATATTTGACCCAGAGAAAATACTATCAGCTATGCCGATATTACTTGCTCTGAGCAAAATTTACTTAAACATTTTTCATAAACTGTAAAAATTACCTTGCCTCAAAAATATATGGAAATATTAACATGTATATGTGTGTATTTATGATATATATGTCCATATATTACTTATATATACACATACATAAATATATAAAACACACAATGTATGTGCATAATTAAAATGATACATGCTGCTCTTGAAAAAAAATTATTATGGCCAAGAATAATTTGAAGAAATGTTTGACCTTCGTTCAAAGGAGCTAATGATGTTTCTAGTTTTTTTACAGGGAATATCATACATCTCATCACAAAATCAGTATCTTGCTATTTATCCACAGCTTTAAATTCAAGTGCCTGCTCTATCCAAAATATTCTAAAAGAAATGAGCCTATACAAATGAAAGTGTTTTATAATCTATAAACCCCTTTAAAAATGTGCAATGATCATAGACACCATTTCTATTATTATTCAGATGAGAACATTCTTCAAATCAGTCCATTCAAATACTATTGCTCAGTACCACTGGAACACCAGACATGTTTTCAGGCATAGGTTACAATGAGAATCCTTATTATTTTGAATTACTATCAGGTACAGTAGTTTTCAAACCTATTATATATTAGAAACATCTGCAGTGTTTAAAATATTCCAAAACTAGAACCCCACTCCAGGCCAAATGAATTGAAATCTCTATAAGCGGGACTCAGGCATTTCAATATATTTTAAAGATCTACATTTGACATCAATGTTGTACTCAAATTGACAACTGCTAATTTGAAGAATGCCATATGTATATTGGTAAAATATAAATAAGTCCAAATCAGCATAGCAAATACTATCTACACTAATAAAAGAGAAACATGGTAATTGGCGTACGACCGCTACCCTTTTCATTGGCTAATCAGTGAGTATATGCAAATTAACTGTCAGCCAAGATGGCGGCCGGCAGCCAGGCACTGAAGGGAGCAGGGAGCTTGCTTGCTGCAG
>NW_005364225.1:1161168-1188845 GCF_000412655.1 Myotis brandtii
TAGGGATTGGGCCTGCCCTCTGCCACCCGGGAGCAGGCCTAAGCCAGCAGGTCGTTATCTCCCGAGGGGTCCCAGACTGTGAGAGGGCACAGGCCGGGCTGGGGGACCCCCCTCCCCCCGCCCCCCAAGTGCACAAATTTTTGTGCACCGGGCCTCTAGTCATAATATAAGATTTCCTGGAACCAATAGGATCAACAGGATCATCAGATGGGGGGGATCAGTTAACCTGAGATTTGAACAATAAAAGAAGTTTGCCAACTTTTCTGGAAGATAATGGGGGTGATTTAGACAGAAAGAAAAAGAAAGAACAAAAATATTACATTGCCTAGACAGAAATCTGCTAGAATCAAGCTCATGTGAATGCACAGATAAACGAAGATGCAGAGGGAAGAGAAAATATAGCTACAAAGATGTTTTGTTGTTAAAAAGGGTAGATTAAAAACCACCACTCTATGATAAATTTTGCAGGCCCCAATTTAAGATATGCTATACAGTCATAATAGTTCCTATTTCCCTTCCTCTATTTTGTGACAAAAGATAACAGATACCTGTATGTGCTTTTAGATAAGGTGCTCTTTTCCTCCATATCCATTTGCCTTCTCTTGTAGGATAGGATGAATAGCCAAGTGATAACATTGGTTAACTCCTGAGGCGCTGGGACAATCAGAGACAGGTGATCTAGAAACAACACTGTTTTGCTGTGGTTTTATTATTTTATTATTATTATTGTTCTTTAATGTTTTCTAATTCAGGAAGGGCCTTCAGCTTTAACAGGATTCAGTAATACACATTCCATTCTCAAACAAGTCAGAGGAACCTGGCAAAATATCTCAAAGTGTCTATAAGTAGCTTTTATTTCATTAAAAAATTTTTATGAAGATGAAGTCATTTTTATTAGTTATTTTTGTATATAGATATTTAAAAACCTCAAAGCAGTAGAAACCAAATGACCTGGGAAAAAAATTAAGATGAGTAACTAGTTTTACTGTTTTCCTAAGAGACTGGCCCCATATGTCTATAGTTATATGCTGAACAGAAAAGTAAAATAAATAAATAAATAAATAAATAAATCTCTCTCCAACCCACTCCTGACTACTGGTGCCAGGCTCTGCCACAGCCAGCAGCCCTGTCAACTTCCATGGCTGGATGTTAAATGAAAGAATACTAATGAAGCTCAAAATATTTTAAAAATTGGTTTTTCTATGTACAAATTAGAAAATTTTGAGACACAGGCTGCCATTTATCTCTAGTTATGTTGCTGGGGGGAGCGGTTACTCCAGATTTTGTTTCTGACTAAAATATCAGAACAGTGATATCATAGGTAGCAAACAGGCTATGCAAGGGAATTATTACCTGCCCTCAGTTGGTACTCTTCAAATTCTCATATGTTTAGGTTGAAAAGCTTTTTTTTTTCTTTTTTCACATAAGCTTGCATATTATATTTCTATTTTACCTCTAATTTACTTCAAATGTTTGTTATTTTTTATGGCTGCTGTTATTTGTAATATACAGGATTTGCAAATGCTGCCCTTAGCAAAGCAGAAGCTGCTGTACCCTGGGCTTTTCCACATGGAGGATCATCTGATGATAATGACATATTTCCAACAGTGGCGTGGAATCTACCAGGGACACAGAGGCCTGTGCGGATGCCAAGACTGCTGTGTATGGCACAGCCATGGTTAATGCACCCAGACTCTGAAGTCCCTTTAAATTCCTTTCACATAAAAAAGGGAAATTTGAAGTTCAGCCTCCAAGAAAGAGTATTAAAAAGACCAGGAGGGTTTCATCCACGTTCCATGGGTGATAAAACACATCAATCTGAAACATTACTAGTGTGTTGCTGATTCCCTAGTCATCCTTCCATTTGCTGTAGCTGAACAATGATAGTGCTGCTCCATCAAGGGGAAATGATCCCCCCTCCCCTCCGAAAGCTTTTTACAAGGCAAAGCTATAAAGTGCTAGATTTATTAACAATTTCCATTTCAAGAGAGGCACTGTTTGTAGGGCAGTAAAGCTGTGCTTTAATGCAAATGCAGCACTTCAAGCCTGTTTTCCTAATGTCTTCACAACTCTTGTAAATAATGCATCTCTGGTTGTCATCCTTTACTTTTAAACAATTTGGACAAACTGGTTCAAGTTGTAAAAATACAGATGTACTTTCTTTAACGTAATAATAGTTTTGCAAACATTCTGTAATTTCTAATATGCTTTAATAAATCTGATTGATATTTGGTTGCCAAAATGGGAATGTACCTATCAATTTCATCTCACAACCAAGGGCTCCAGACAATGGAAAAGTGAGAATGTGATCCAGAAAACTTGAACCCTGGTGCTGTAAAGATCTCTATCCAAGTTTTGTAAACTGAAAGCATCGTGGGAAACATTTTTATTCCAGTTTCCTGGGATAGATCTCTGAGTCCAACAAGTGTTTATTAGACTATCTTAATTATCTTAAACAAAGAAACCTGATTCAAACATGCTCTCATCTTCAGCCCTTCCCTATTACTGTATTTTTGTGTTTTTAAAACATATAATAAAATGTCAGTTTATAAGTTAAAATAATAAAAATTCTGCAATTAAAATGTTTATTATTTGGCAAATAAGGATTATTAGATGAGCATCTAAGGTTTATTTTTAGGGTAAATTCTATGAAAATGAGAATAAAAATTTTTGAACAATAAAAAATCTCTCCGAAAATAGTATATACCTGGTACAATCTATATTGGGTCAGACAAGCCTAACACCGATGACTTGGACTGAGAAGAAATAATACATGTTACATTTCATTTATAAACTGATAATGTTATAGCCATGTGTTAGCAAAGGAGAAAAATAAATGGTGAGAAGCTGTGATAGCAAGGTTGCACAGAAAAGCGATCTATCTATAGGGCACGACATAGTAGAGTGATTTTTTTGGAAGAAAGGGTGTCCTAATAATGCACTCTATTTTTATCTTTAGATTGCTTGGGTATCATTTTAAGGTACTTTTTGTTGTTGCGAGTGGCAGACAAAGTAATGTAAAACGGCTTAGGCAATAAAGGGGACCTATCAGCTCATATAACTGGAAGGTCAACGGTTAAAAAGAACTCTATCTCAAGGATATCTGTAGGATGACATTCTACAAGGTCAGTTTATCCTTAACTAGGCTTCCTCATGTTTGCAAAATGGTCACAGCAATTTCAAGCTCCACATGCATAGAAGGAGCAAGAACATCTCCAGTGTAGTTATTTTGAGACTTGTGGAACTTCATGACTTGGAATCTTCAGCACAATTCCCTTGAAGGTCATGTGGCTGCCCCTGAACAAATCTCTGATGACAAGGACTAATGGTATATATTAGTGACTCAAGACCTTTTTGTCTAAACCAAACTTTATTGAGAAGTGGACAGCATTGCCCTTATTGGCCTTCAGTAAAGCAGAGCCCACCTCTGGAACTTGAGTCATGTCAGTTTCCTCTGAGGCAGTGGGAAATGTGGGACAATGAAAGAGAATCAAAGAAAATTCTCAGTACTTAAAAGGAGACGGATCTCGGGAAACAGATGCTGGGTAAGCAACCAACAAATGTTCACTATTCCAAGCTTCTTCCCAGATTTAAATATCTCCTTACTGCCACTTGAACAATAACATTTATTAAAATTCATCTGACTTGTGACTTATTTTTCCATTTTCATGTGTGTATTTTTTTTCATATTTCTGGTGCTATTTCTAGGGAAGATTTCATTTATTTAATCTGTGCTGTTCATTTTACTGAAACTTTACACAGAATCTAACATACAAATGAAATTGTGATATATTTTATTTTAGATTTGGCATAATAACTTTTGGAAAGAGTGTAGCAGAATTACTAATGGGATATGAGATGTCAAAAACAGACAGATGCACATTAGAACCTAGAATTTGCCCCAAGCAGTAGGAACTGAATATGATTAGAGGTTTAAATTAATTTGGAAAGTTATGGTGCAGGATATCATTCAGTTATTCCTTAATGATTTCTTAATTAATAAAAATCACATTAACCAGAATGGGCCTTTCCTTTAATCGAATCTGAAAGTTTGATTACTTTTGGATTCAAGTTAAAATTTAATTTTAAGAGAGTTATCATCATAATTCTTAACTCTTAGACTTTCTAGTCCTGAATATCAGACTTTATTATGTAAGTAAAAACATAGCACAGTAACTGACATATAAGAAATGTCTGATAAATATTGTTGAATAATTGAATTCTTAAATAATATAACATCCTTGCCAACAAATGGAAAAAGGAAATAGAACCTTTTCTTTTAAAAGAAAAACATAGTTATTTATAAGAAAAAAGAAATTTATTTTAAAACAATTATATCTGTTACTTATAATGAGTTTATGACATACTTAAAATATGTTTAAAATTTTATTTTTACCCATTAGATTAAAATAGTCTCATTTCAGACCCTTACCATATTGTATCAAGTGTAGAATTTTTAATCTAATTGCCTATACACTATTGAGGTATAATTTAATTTTTCATCTTTATAGAGGTATAATTGACAAATAAAATTATATGATAAAGTACAGAACATAGTGAATATAATATTTTATTTCTCTTTAGAATTCTTCTTTGACTCTCTGTTGTTTAGGCGCATGCTGAGTATTCTTGTGTACATGTGAATTTTTTAGATTTCTTCTTGAAATTGATTTTCAGTTTCATTCTACTGTGGTCAGAATAGATGCCAAATATGATCTCAATAGTCTGAAACTTATGAAGGCTTATTTGTGACCTAACATATGATCTATCGTGGAAAACTTTTCATGTGAGCTTGACAAGAATGTGTATTCTGCTGCTGTTGAATGTAATGCCCTGTATACTTCTGTTAAGTACATCTGATCTAACTTGTATTTTAAGTCCAATGACTTCTTATTGATTTTCTGACAGGATTATCCATCCATTGTCAAAAATTGGGTTTTGAAAGTCCCTACTGTTATTGTATTTTTGTCCATTTTTCCCTTTGATCTGTTAATATGTGCTTTATATATTTAGTTTATCTGATACAAGTCATTTAAATGTAGGTTTCACATGGTATTAATTCAGTGTTTCTAAGGTTCTTTTTCCTATGTTGTTTGTGTGTTTTAAAGTGAAGTTATTGCCAATAAGCTCTAAGACTCACTGGTTTTATTTTCAGATATCCCTGAATCATGTTTGAATGATTCAGATATCCAAAAATAATTATATTTCAGTTTTCCTGAGATAATTATGTTATCAGTTTTCTTGAAATAATTATATAGTATTGAAGTACCCATAATATAGTTAAATATATTTTTAATGATACTAACATAAGTTACACTCTAGAAAGAAGTTAGTGAAGATTTAGTATAAGAGTATCTTGTCCCAAATTGCTTTCTTCTGATCTCACAGGAGCATATTTCATTAAATAAGTTTCCATCTAACTATAGAATTCCATTTTCTAATATTAGGCAGGTGGGCAACAGAATATTTATGCAAACCATATTCTGATTATCAGCATGACTTTTTTACTTGTACACTGCTCAGCAAACAAGAAGAAAAATCTAAAGAAATATAACACAGTTCTTATAAGGGTAAAATGAAATAATGCATAGAAAGTCTTGTGTAAACTAAAATGTTCATAAGGCTGAGATGGTTCATATTATGTGCTTTTTAAAAATATATATTTTTTATTGATTTCAGAGAAGGAGCGAGAGATAGAAACATCAATGATAGGAAAAAATCATTGATCAACTACCTCGTGCACGCCCCACTCTGGGGATCCATCTCAAAACCAGGGCATATGCCCTGACTGAGAATAGAACCGTGACCTCCTGGTTCATAGGTCAAATGCTCAACCACTGAGCCACGCCATCTAGGCTGTGCTTTTTAACAGAGAGATCGTGGTTCAGATATTCAGTTAATTACCTATTAGCTGTGTGGAACATGACTTCACTAAAAGTCAGATTTTCTCGTATGACAAATAAACTTTAAATTATATTTTTTGGGTTCTTATGAGGAATAAATGAAATAATATGCAATGTTTTTGGCATAGATCTACAGCATAATTTGTGCTCAACAAATGGCAATTGTTATGACTATATACTCATGTAAGGGCAAGTGTCTCAAGGAATTATTGTTGTTACAAGCATTATTAATGGAAGAGGAATAACAAAAAGATGAGGGAGGAAGATGGCCTCTCCCCTCTTTTTATTTAGATTGATAAAATGCTAATCCTTCTTTATATGATTTAGAGGAAGTTAACAATCCCAAACCTTACACAATGGCACTTCTCTTGTTGTTGTTGAGGTATCTCCAGTGTTGACAGATAAAGCTACTTCCTTAGTGCAGCCCTTCGGATGATATTGACTTTCACACCATCTGCAATGCCAATGGTTGTGATGACCTAAATGAATGAGTTTAGATATTATTATCAGGTCCCTAAGGCACCTAATAAAATCTCCACTAATGCATTGCAAACGATGACAGTCTGTTTCCTCCTAAAAATGTACCAATTCAGAGGCCACATTTTCCAGTTTATGGTAAAAGGCAAGAGGTCTATGAACAAGGCAAGCAGTATACAAAGTTTGCCACACATCTATCACATCCGCAGTTTTTAAAGGATAACTGGTAAAGAAAGGAAAAAGGCAGATTTTTTAAATCAAAGTAATCCTTTCTTCACTAATTTTATAGGCAAAACAGCAGGGCATGCCTAAGCATACAAAATAGAAGTAGAATAGTTATATTCAATTCACTGTAAAATAACAAACCTTACTGAGAATCGGCTTTGAACACCTCATAGAAACAAGAATGCAAAGATCAATAAGATGGTCTAGCTTGGGAGACACAGGTGTAAACAGAAAATTACATTCAATTTCAGTGGCTTAAATAAATTTCTATGCAAACCCAGAAATAAAACAAATTTTCCCAGGTTATTTCAAGAAAAGCCACATAAAGGAGAAATATTCAGGCTAAGTATTGAAAGAACAGGAACTCCCTCCCCCTCCCCCCCAAAAAATATATCCCCGAATGGAAGGAAAATCCAGTTAGTAGTATTACACAAACTTATGAACATGGAAATATGGGTTTGATATTGCAGAAATATACTTCAGGGCATAGGAAGGAAGGAGTATGCAGAATGACCAGGTAGGCATGCCGTGGAGGAAAAGCCATGGTTAACTAAAGGCGATCCAAAGGTAGTTGACAGCTGCAACCATGTGCCATGCTCTGTAATAACCTGTGATAAATGCATATTACTTGGCATTATTAGTCCTCACAGCTATTTAAGTTAAATCATATTATAACTTCTTTATAGTTTGTGGAACTAAGGTTAAGAGAGCTAAGTAAACCAGTTAAGGACACATTTCTTGTAGGTAGTAGAGCTTGTATTTAAACCTAAGTCTAACTTTTTGAGCAATGTATTAACTGTGTCATCATGCCTTTCTCTTCTGATTGTTCTTTTTTGTCATTAACCATTTTTGTTGTCCCTTTTACTGGCTTCTCTTGCTCCATCTTATCTGTCCCTTGAATATTGCGGTTCAGCAGAATTCTATTTTTGTAAAAGTGAAGGAAAGTATGTAAAATTATACGGGAAATGTAAGCATTTTACCAGAAACAAAGCAACAAGAGGGAAAAATCAGAATACCTTCAGAAGCTATCATGAGTTGATTAGTGAGCACATATTAAATTGTAGGATAAAATACAAAAAAAAAAACCCTAGGTAAATAGCCTATAGATACCCATCAAACTGTTTAATTAGTGAGAGAATAAAATGATTAAAAATTAAAATTACTTAAGCAAGTTCTCAGGCAAATTCTCATTTCTATTTCTTTCTTAACGAGCCTTTAATTAGCTGAAATTACATTAGGGAAGTTTCATGCCTTCTATGTCTTTGCCAAAATACAAAGTACCCTCTTTATTCAGAAACGATGGGTGTAAGTAGATAATGAAACATATTCCTCAGGAGAAGGCAAAATTGTAGTCAATTTAGTATTGTTGAATATCAACTTGTGTATATTTTTGGCTAAACAAAATTAAAGTTAACAGCAAGCAAGGGAAAATTTGGTTAGAAATATTTTATGCTGTTTGTTTTTCATATTCCTATGCAAAATACTTTGAAGGGAAAAGCATGAAAACTATTTGATTTTAAAGATTTAATCTATCTTTGTAACATGACAATAAACAAAGGGATTACCTATGATTCACATTAAAATTGCCACCTTCCAAAATGTGAAATGAACACCAGGGTAAAATTATAGAATAACTTTATTTTTCTGCTATTCCAGAATCAAAGTAGATGCTAGATATCCTATGGTTTATGAGAAACTGTTATGAGATCATTTTCAAACTAGTGGTTATTTTGTGGTTATTCTTAAAAATAAGCACAATTGGACAGGTCATATTTTTCTAAAGTAAGCATAAGGAGGAAATAAACATTTTGTGAAATACCTAAAGGGCTTGTAATCCTTCAAGTATTTTTTGTTTCTACATAAAATACAGGGAAATTCTGTTTATCTACGGCCCAGGTGATTGTGACTTTTTCCATTTTTACAAATCCAGTAAACATACAACTGTATCATTTATACTTGTGATTGTAAAACCATAACTTGTATTTATAAACCTCAATCAGTCAGTATCTTTAAATTTTTAAGAAATAAAATGATTCCCTTTGGAATTAAAGTGTAAGACATTCAAAGGTAAGTAGGATAAATAGAAGTTACTATTACTATCATAAGAGAATGGTATGCATGACCCCAAATAGTAAATAGGAAAACAATCAAAACTGTGAAAATATTTTAATTGGAGGAAAGCATTTTCAAGGAAGCTGCTTCTGTCATATATTCAACATATTTAAGGGTGTCCAAAAATGGGAAATGGCCCAACACTAAAAAGATAAGGCATCTTTCATGTTTTATTTAAATGAGGGAAAGTAAGTGTGGATTATATTTTAATAGTGTACTAAAATGATTTAACAAGTGAACCAGAAATGGAAGTTAATTTGTGAGAATAATATGGTACTTAATAGGAGAAAAAATGACATTGGGAAAGACTAATAAACTATCATTAAGGAGTAAAGTTGACTATCGTTTATTGAGCATTTATTGTATGCCAAGCCAGGTGCTTGGTGTTATCACACATTATACCATGTAACTCTCAGAAAATAATTTTAATGTAATATTGTGTGTGCGTGATGAAGGGGTCTATTTACTCATTAACCATTTATTAAATTTCTAGGTATTACAAAGGTGTATTAGGGATATCATAATTAATAAAGTTGTATCCTTGCTCAAGGCCTAGTTTGCAAAACACATTTATAAGCAGATAATAACAAAAGGATAATAAATGTCTTGATAAAATTATACATAGAGTGGGGAAAGTATAGGAAGACATAGTAAACTCTGCTTTGGTTGTATCTCAGTTTCCTAGCTAGAAAGTGAGAAGGCTAAAATTTAAATTCAATTCACAAACCATGTAGCCTTGTTTTATTTGTCCCAATTTATAAAAACATAGCAAGTTCCTTTAGAGTTTCCAGAAGAACTGGCACAGTTAAAGCAATGGATGAAAATAATGCTAAGAATCAACATGTAGTAATAAAATGAATATGCCTGTCCTTCTTAAAAGGCTGGCAAGCTAGATCAATATTGGCAGAGCCATGAAAGAGTGCTCTAATATGTTAGATGCCTGATTTGAGTACTAACTATGGAGCAAATGGCTTCTAAATATAATTTATTTACAAATATTTTTCTTAATCATTAAAGAGACCTAGAGAGGGAGAGAGAGAAGAGAGAGGGAGGGAGGGAGGGAGGGAAGGAAGGAGGGAGGGAAGGAGGGAGGGAGAGAGAGAGACTTAAACAATTGTAAGTTTCTCCAGAAAGTATTACTCAGATTCTTCTTAATTTTCCCTGGGTAATAATCAGCAAACTTCTCATTAGAAGGAATTTTAAAAGGTTTGCTGATTTGCAAAACATGGCATGAATGATGTGTACATTACGTGCATAATTGGTTTTGTGGTTACATATGGCACATGCTATTTTGGAAATGTACCCCCTCTGTGTTCATTATAGCTATCGCTCGCTCTGTTCCATGATAATCATTTATAGTTACTCATCACAGTTTATTATTAGAAAAGTAATGAATCAGCAGTTTTATGCATTCTCTTTAACAACCCAATCTTAGAAGTTTTTGAACCACAGTATAATAGGAAGAAAGCAGATTGCCCAAATTTATTTCTGGATATTGACCTATGCATTTTATAGAGATTATCTTAACTTTAATGATAAGTAAGTTTTCCTTTCATCGTCCTTAATGGATTCTACTATTACACTCAAAGCGAACAGTTTGCTTTATATAAAACTACATGTTAAACTTTTAATAAATCTGTACTGTTAATATAAATTTATTTCTACATATTATATTGAGATATTCACAAAACATAGCTTCAATTTTCAGTTGGAGAAGCCAAAGATCATGTAAGTAGGAAAAGGGGGTTATCAGCCCTTTTTAGCTTATTCTGGACTTTTGTGTCCTTGGAGAGGAGCTTAAGGAAAAGCAACATCAAAGAGACCCTTTTCATTTGAACGTTTCTAATTTAAATTATTTGTTTCTGTAGTTCAGAGCCCAAGGAAATAGAAGTTTCTGGCCAGGTTCTAGATCCTCAGACAAAGATTTTAAGCATTGAACACTTTATAAATCACTATGCTAAGCACCACAATCACATTATAAACTGTGGAACACCAGTTTCATATCTTAAATGCGGTTCATTTATAAAACAAGTCTTTTGACTCCAAATATCTCAGGGAAATTAAGAACACACACATCACATTTTGAATGATGCATAAGACCTTAACTCTGACCTCTGGTCCTGACTAGCTGGGTTACTTTGTACTACTTTGATACTTTAAGAAGCTCACCACAATAAAAACAAATTAGTGGAGACATTTAACTATTAAATATTCTAATTGAAATGATTTCAAGTTGTATTATATTAAATGCCTCATAAATGTGTAAGATATTTTCTGTATGATTTTTATGTAGGAGAAAGGTATTATCTGGACCTTTTGAAGAAGGTAAAATGCCAAATATTTTCATACTTCCCTCTTAGAACATTATAATAGAACTAGAGGCCTGGTGCACAAATTCGTGCATGGGTGGGGTCACTCGGCCTGGCCAGTGATTGCGGCCCATGAGGGCCGGGCCGGCTGGGTGAGGAGGGGCCGCGAGAGATTGGCCAGCTGGGGAGAGGGGCCGTGGGAGGTTGGCTGGCCAGCCCACCCCTGATCGGGGCCAATGGGGGTAGGGGGGCGGCTAGCTAGGGGGAAGGGCCGCAGGAGGATTGCTGTGGGAGCACACTGACCATAAGGGGGAAGCTCCTGTGTTGAGTGTCTGCCCCCTGGTGGTCAGTGTGTGTCATAATGACTGGTTGACTGATCGTTCTGGTCATTCCAGTCATTTGGTCATAACGGCCGCTTAGGCTTTTATATATATACTAGAGGCCCAGTGCATGAAAATTCATGCACTGGAGGGGGGGGTCCCTCAGCCCGGCCTGCCCCCTCTCACAGTCTGGGAGCCCTCAGGGGTGGGAGGCAACCCTGCGATCAGGGGAAGGCGATGCCCCATGACACCTCTGCTGCTGCCACTGCTGGCAGTGCAAGCCTCGGCTGGCCCTGGTGACTTGAGCCTTGGGCAGCCCTGGGCAGCTGGGCAGCCGCTATCCAAGGCTTGCCTGTGCCTCAGGCCAGCTCTGGGCGGCTGTGGGGGCTGAGTGGAATGGGGGACTCCGGAGGCAGGCGCGCAGCAAGGCCAGGCCCGCCTGGGGGTGGGCTCAGCTTTGACACACACCTGCTGCCCCGGTGGTGCTGAGGGGACTGGGTGCTGCCATCTTGTGGCTGTGGGCGCCACCATCTTTGGGGGTGGGGCCGTCAATTAGCATATTCCCTCCTTATTGGCTGTGGGTGCCGCGACCTTTGCAATGGCGTGAGGGTCAGTTAGCATGTTCCCTCTTTATTAGATAGGACTAGAGACCTGATGCACTCAATCATGCCGGGGCAGGGGGGTGGTCCCTCAGCTTGGCCTGTGCCCTCCTGCAGTCTGTGATCCCCTCAGGGAATGTCCGGAACCCTTTGCTCATTACCGCCTATCTGCTCGCTGCTCCTTAGCGGAAGCAGGAGAGGCTCCTACCACTGCTGCTGCGCTCACCAGCCATAAGCCCAGCTTCTGAGTGTGCAGCGCTCCCCCTGTGGGAGCACACTGACCACCAGGGGGTAGCTCCTGCATTGAGCATCTGCCCCCTGGTGGTCAGTGTGCATCATAGAGACCGGTCTTTCTGGTCTTTCCGCCGAAACGGTTGCTTAGGCTTTTATTATATAGACTAGAGGCCCGGTGCACAAAATTCATGCAGGAGGGCATACCTCAGCCTGGCCCGCAACGACGACAGCATCCCTCGCCCAGCCTTTGGCCTGAGGCCCCTCCCCTCCCTCCATGTGGCTGGGTGCAGACGCAGGGCTCGCGTTGCCAGGGTGACGCTGCCAGCATCCCGCCCCAGTCACTATGGGCGCTGGCATCTTCGTTGTGGAGTGATGGTTAATTCGCATATTACTCTTTTATTAGATAGGATAGATAGATTCTGATTAAGGCATTGCTCTGTACAATGGTGCAAGACAGAGGGAAAACAAAGATAGATGGATCTCAAAATGGCATTCAACATTTATTGAATATGTCCTGTATACCAGCCACAACTACTGTGACAATTCAGAGAATATATAGAAAGATCATATCTCTAAGTTACTCAAAATCTGTAGATAGCTTCCAATTAGCCTTCACTCTAGTAGGTAATTATGAAGATTGAGTTTTGAAAAATGAATAATATTTAGCAGCCCAATCAATTTAACCATTTCATTATCACTCCCACCTCCATGGCGATCTAACATGTTTTATACTGTACTGCATGCCAGCTACTGTGCTAAAGATTGTTTATATTTTATTTTACCTAATCTTCCCATTGAATCTATGAAATAGATGCTATTTTGATTCTATTTTTCTGAGGAAGAAATTGAACCTTGAAGTAAAAAATTCCCAAGGTCACCACATCAGAGTCAGCATGAACACAATCCAGTTTTTCAGTACAACATCAAACTGCATTTTCTATTAATTTCTCCCTTTGTAGAATAATCAATATAGTGTCATTGTTTTCACCAATAAATTAGGCTGTATTATTGCTGCCCCGTTCTGTAGATAAATCAATATGTTTAAATTTGAATTAGAAGATTATCAACAAGTACTCAGAGCAGGATGGGTATAGCTAATTTAATTGTTTTTATTGCCTAAAGTAAATCAACAAGCAGACATCAACAACAAATTGGACATTTGACCTTATGACTTACTTATTATAAACCACAGTAGCAGATGGAGTCCAAGACCAATGATATAGCTTATCTGTTTGCATGTTGTTATCCTTTTATTTCACTGTTTTTAAAGTGAGAATTCAATAATCAGAGGAGAATCTGCGTCTGCTGTTTCTCTACAAGCAAATTAATGTACATGAAAGCATCCTGGAGACAGTATTTAGAGTCAAATACTAATAAAGAAAGTTTAACTTTAAAGGCAGCAAAGGAAGTGAAGATTAATGCAGAGCAGAAAACCAACCCCAAAACAGGAGACTTAGTCACAAATATTCTGATATGATAAAGGGTAACTGATACTATAACAAATTACTACTATGGCATTCAGCAAGGATAAAATATCAGTAATCCTATTTTGAAATCTAATATTTTCTCATAAGTCTTTATTGACTGACAATTAAATTTATATACTACAATTCATGGCTCTCTTATAAGATGTTTATAAAGTTGGTATAAGTAATAAAGTATGAGACTTCTCCATCTGCAAGGAAAAATACTTGTATTTATAATCTCAACTACTCTACCAAAGCCAATTTTTCTGTCTTGAACAAATTGATTTTTGGCTGTGCATAAATTAAATGTCAACACATCTCTCACAAATCTACTTATGGGCAGCCAAAAGCCAGGCTGTTGAGCTAGAAAACAAGTCAATACAAATAACTGTATCTTCTCTTCAACAAACAACACAAAGGAAAAGGAGCTTTAGTGATTATAAATATGTTTGTGTTAATTAGTTGATTTTTGGAGATAAATTCTGCTGCCTTCCCCTTCCCACCATGGACCATGAAAGCTGTTATATATTATCTTTATGTCCAGCTGTCTCTATATATAATACCCTAATATCCAAATAGACCAAACGGTGGAACAACCAAACAACTGGTCGCTATGATGTGCGCTGACCATCAGGGGGCATGCACGGAACATGAAGGTCGTCAGCAGAGGTGGAATGGTGGAGCAGGTGAGCGGGGGGACCAGACCAAGGCAGGGCGCTGGTTGCTGTCATTGGGACATGCCTCTGGTGGTTATTGAAAATTCTTTGCTCCTGCATTCCACGGTCCCGCCCGACGCTCGCACCTGCTGCAGGCGCTGGCACCACTCGCACCTGCTGCCAGCACTGGAGCTGTCGCTTGTACCCACTGCCAGCACCAGCTCCAGCCGGGATCACTTGGTGCTGTCAGGGGGTGTGAGCGGCAGCTGCTGGCCCCGATCGCCCCTCAGGGCTTCTCCACCTCACCCTACTACTGAGGGGCGATTGGGGCCAGCAGCTGCTTCTCGCACCCATTGCCGGTGCCGGCCCCACTCACACCCAGTGCCAGAGCTGCCACTTGCCCCCACTGCTGGTGACGGCCTCAATTGCTCCGTGTGGTGAGCAGGTGTGAGCAGGGCTGGTGCCGTCAGCACGTGGGAGTGGCAGCAGCGGGAGCAGGGCTGCTGGCAGATGGGACTGGGGGCCGTGGCGGGAGGGGCCGGGCAGGGGCTCGGAGTATGGGCCAAGACCCACCCCTGTGCCCACCGCAGCCTTGCGGCCTACAGTTCCTTTCAAGGTACACAAATTCATGCACTGGACTCCTAGTGTCTTATAAAACATTAGCTCCAGCTGAACAAACACTAAAAGAAAAAGAAAAAATACTCATATTTATAATGTAATATTGGTGTAACTTTATAAATATATTCAATTTAAATTGACTGGCCATACCCTCTAAAAGTTTCACTTGAGTGCATGCATGTGATGCTCACCCTCTGCCCTCCCTAAAAGGGTGTGTGCGTGTGCGTATGCGTGTGTGTGCGCGTGTGCTTAGTTAGTGCCTATAGAGCATCAGAAACTACTAAGCTCTTCAACTTATGCAATACAAAGAAAAACTCAATTATTAACTTTCCAAAGAAATGCAGCAGTGAACAAATAGATATAGAGTATGCCATGGAGTAGATGAGTGCTAGGAAGAAAAATAGGGCAGGAAAGGAGGATGGATATTGTAGAGTTGTATTTTGAGGATCTTTTTATTAAGGTGGTGTTTGAGGAGAGACTTGCAGTTTAGGAGGATATAAGTGTGGATATTCTAGAGAAAGTGTTCCAGGCACATAGCAGAGTATCATAAACCCTGAGACTACTTGATAATCTCAAGGTCTCTATGTTTGGAGTGGGTGACAGAGAAAAGGATGGTAGGCAATTAAAGGGGTAACCAGATTAGGGATATTTAATTTTATTTTTACAAAGAAAGGGAACTATTAGAAGATGGTATTGCCAGTGTTTTGTATCTTTTTAGATATGTTATTATTGCTTTTTTTTTAGAGAAAGAGGAGGGGAGAAGGATAGAAGGATAGAAATATCTATGAGAGAGAAACGTTGTTGGGTTGCCTCCTGCTACTGGAGATCAAGTCAGAAACCCGGGTATGTATGTGCCTTGCCTGGGAATCGAACTGGTGACCTCCTGGTTCCTGGGTTGGTGCTCAACCACTGAGCCACACCAGCATTAAGGGTTAAAGTTTATTTTATTTGTAAACTAGAGGCCCAGTGCATGAATTCGTGCACCAGTGGGGTCCCTCGGCCTGTCCTGTGGGATCGGGCCAAAACCAGCTCTCCGACATCCCCCGAGAGGGTGTAGGCCAGGCCAAGGGACCCCAATGGTGCACCATCATGGCCAGGGAGGGACCATGGGAGGGCTCCAGGGCGTATCAGAAAATCTCATCAACTATGTAGAGAGCAGTGATCTGGCCACCATCACCTTCCATGTCAGAGCAGCTCTACTGCACAGCCCTAGGGATGCACTTCAAACTGGAGTCCATCTGAATTGTATGAACAAATCATGTCACTTTACATAGCCTCACTCATTCACTCATTTTCTAGAGCCTAGGGCATGCTTGCTGGTTGGTTGAAAGGATAATAAAACAAACTTAATTTCTCAGAAGTTGAAAGGTTTATTTTATATCATTATAAAAATGTTTTACAAATTATTGCAATTCTTTATTTCTGGGTTAAGTGGTTACTTCCACTTTTACCCTCTAACTCCAAATGTATGTTGAAACCATGTTGTGCCTAGAATGGCTAATGGGCTGTTTTAGCTTATTAGGGCTGGAAGTGTTAAATACAGATCCTGACAGCAGTGAAATTAGGGACGATACTAAACCAGAGTTATATGGACTATAGCTAATGACTGGTATGTATCATGCCCAGTTTTTAAATTGGATCTTTTATGTACAGTAGATTGGGTTGTGCAGTGGGGGTGGGATGAGGGGAGGCTGGAGGAAAAGATGTACATTTCTGGGGAAATTTCAGTTGGCAGTGGCTTGGCAATTCTTGTTCTAGAATCTTTCTTCTGTGATATTTCCCTTGACAATAAAACAATTGCCTAACTTCTTGTTATTCTTATACACCAATGAATAATTTCTCTGTATAACTCATAGAAGCTTGTTAATGAATTTTATTATTACAATAAATATTCAGTAAACACCATGCACCAAGTATAGGGATCTTCACCAGATATGTGGTAGTCAGCATTTATATGAGATGGAGACCATTCCCACAAGACACTCACAGTCTAATGAAGGAGACAGATAATTAAAATAAAGTGGGATAAGATTACAGTTAGAGTAAATACAAGGTGCTAGGGAAACATGTCTGGTACTCCAAGATGGTTAGAGGTGATTTAATCCAACTCTCTAATTATAAATGCAAAATCATGATTCAGTTGACTGAAAAGCCCTCTTCAGTGAATCTTGAATAACCAGTCACAGAAAGAAAAGGAGTTCAGTAAAAATGTATTTGGAAAAAAACAAGTTAAAAAAATACGGGGAACAAGTTGTTTCCAAAAGGACATATCAACTGTGTGTCACAGTTTTTAGATAAAGACAGTTTTTTCAGTGTGCATGACAACACAGATTTTAGACATTTTAGCTTGAAGTACAAACCAAGGTGTTTCACTGTTAATCAGTGATAAATTGTAAGAGTTCACACACATGAGGCCATACCCATCAAAACGACTAGTGTTGAAACAAAAAGAGCAAGTTTCTAGAGCTCAAATCCTGGCACTTTCAGAATTTGAACAACATACAGAATCCTCGTAAGCCTCAGAATCCTCGTCTGAAAAGAAGTGGAATAATGTTTACACAATTGAGTGGTGGAGAAGATTAAACAAGATAATTATGAAAAAGTATCTCGTTGAATATCTGATCTATTGAAAGCTTAAAAGAAATTGCTACTTACCTGGGAACTTTCAGGTCTTGTGGTTACTTAAGAAAATACAGGCAAAATGGAGCTTTTTTTCCTATTTGGAATAAAATTCTTATTGTATTTTCCATTTCCAACTTGAATTTTATCCTCATGAAGACAAAAAAAAAATGGAAATTCTCAGTATTTTTGCCATTTGTTTTGCATATAAAGGCAGCACCACCCAGCAGCTGCACTGTTATAGAAATGTAGTTTCTGGAAAACATGGACAGACAACAGGACTCTTCTTCAGATACCTTCTTCTCATTCTTCCCTCCCTGCTTTGTTGCCTGAAAATTATAATCAGTTCTTTCACTAGAAAGTTGCTTTCCGTCAGAAAGAACACCCAAAAGCAGTAAAGGAGGAGCTTTCTTTTCCATGTAGGGTGTTGTCCAAGCTGCGTATTATCCATTGACCTTTTTATTCTAATAAATATGCGTAGAGTGCCAAGTATGTGCTAGGCACTATTTTCAAGCTCTGGGGAGACGGGGGGAACAAAAGACTTTACATCCCTTAATAGAGGTTATGTGATATTGAGGAACAGAAATTAACTAAATAAATAATTAAAGCATCATTTCTAATAGTGAAAAAAAATGACAATTATTCAATGACCAATGCTCTAATTTCACTAAGGAGAAGACTGTACTCTATATATCTTCATTGTTGAAGGAAGCTGTAAAAATGAAAACAGAATTTATGAGCAAAAGCATCTTCTTTCTTTTCCTGTTGCAAATAGCTACTTAGAAACCCTGTGACTGGAACTGTTTCCATACATAAAAATTCTAGTATGTTCACTTTTCTAAATGGAGTTGATCCTTGAATGACACGTGTTTAAACTGCACAAGTACGCTTCTATATGGGTGGATTTTTTTCGACAATTATCTGTACTGTTTTCTATCTGCAGTTGGGAGTTTGTGGGTGCAAATGGATGACAGTATGTATTGATCTATGCCATTTTATACAGGGAACTTGAGCATCTGCGGATTTTGTTATCTTCAGGAGTTCCTGCAACCAATCCACTGGTACCGAGGGACAGCCAAGTTTTGGGGAGCCAAAACATATATGCGTATTTTTGACAGAGTGGGGATCAGCACCCTAACCTCTGCGATGTTCAAGGGTCAACTATAACATGCGTTATGCTGCATGACATTGGTATCACAGTGTTGAGGTGTAAAGATTATTTGCCATTTTTACTTTATTTTTTCCATCTTCTGGGTGATAGTGCATTGTCTATTTCCAAATTTTAGGAGCTCTATAAATATATATTTTGGTGAAATTTCTGTAAAATGTTTTAGTCTAGAGAATTAGCTTAGAATTCACTTTTATTTGTAATTTAATGTAGACATTTGAGTAAACCATTTCATTTCTCCAAATCCAATTATCAACCTTATTTACTTTGTCTTTTAGAAATATGGCTTGTAGTGAAAACAAAATAACTGTCCTACAAAACTTGCAAATAAATCAACAACTTATCATAGATTTTTACACGCATCACAAATTTCCAGAGTCACATTTTGTGGTTATAATGTCATCCTGGAAAGAACTGCAGCTGTCTATTCAGGTGTGTTGAATTGCTGCTTGATAGGAATAATTACCTTCTACCCTCACTAGGTAATTGCCTTTTGATTGAGGTCATCAGAGCAATCAAGACAGTGAGAGGTGGAAATCTCGAGTAGAAAAGGAGACAAAGGGAAGACTCATGAACAGAATTTTGAAAAGAGAACAAGAAACAGAGATGTAAATCCTTTATACTATTTTATTTACAATAATAATTTAAATAGTAGCAGTCATTAAAATTGCCATCTAGTATACCCTAGGTCAGCAAACTCATTAGTCAACAGAGCCAAATATCAACAGTACAACGACTGAAATTTCTTTTGAGAGCCAATTTTTTTAAACTTAAACTATATAGGTAGGTACATTGTTATTAACTTAATTAGGGTACTCCTAAGGCTTAGGAAGAGCCACACTCAAGGGGCCAATTGGCTTTATAGCTTTATTTTATTTTATTTTATTTTATTTTATTGGTCTGAAGAATGAAGTATTTTTAAGCATTTGGTTAGGATCATTAACACATTCATATGAATAACAACTCATTAATTTAGTCTAAAATATTAATTTCACAAATATCTTGTAAAAGGAACTGTACTAGGAACTGGGAGTGACAGAGAGGGATATACTATAAAGAATATTTCAGAGTTTGCATTCTGATGATTGAGAAACATACCCAATAAAATTTATATTATTTTAGATATTAAAAGCAAAGAGAATTTAGAAGCAAAGGGGACAGAGAGGATTTTAGTAAGTAGAACAGTGAAGAAGAAATCTTTGGTTAGTTGACAATTTCTTAAGTAAATAATGTTGATGGCGAACTTAGACCTCAGTTCTTGAGTTTGCTAAGAAAGAATCCAGAACCAAGAACTCAACTAAAAGCACAAGTTTATTTTAAAAGTCACAGATATAGTAGAAGGCAGACATCTGGGCTGTATGGACTCAGGAAATAAGTTACAGAGGCAAGAGAAGGGCCGTTGGAACTTAGGAGAAGGAATGCAAAGGTATGTACCTGAGGGAAAAAGAGGGGGAAAGGAGCAGGTGTGTTACAGAGAGGGCACCTGAGGAAAGAAGGGGGTGGGGAAAGGATGGGCATCTTTAGATAGAGGGAGAACACACTGGGTCCTTCGTCTTAAGGGCTTTTATCTGTTTTCCAAAGGTGGGGATTTTAGGGGAGGTCCAATAGAACATTCATCAGCTTTCCAGGTGTGTCCTTTCAGGGTTGTGGTCTCTACTGATTGGCATTAGGGCAGGGGGTCATTAGTCAATGCATCTGGCCCAGATGTCAGCCATGGCTTCACTTCCTCTGGTTTTGCTGCTTTTCTGGACCTGGACCTGAAACACAACTGAGGCCTAGATGACATCTCTAATTTGAACAAAACTCTGTCTCTGAGTTCAACAGATCCAAGTCGTTCTCCCCCCCACCCCCCCGCTAAGATTATTTGATGTAGGTCCGAACCTCGTTGTCCTGAGGGTTTAATGCTTAAGGAAGTGGTCATGCAAGGGCTTGTATGGAAGTCATATGTGGCTATTATCTGCCCCTTGTTCCTCCTCCAAAGGGGTCTAAACAGTATGACTCTTGACATGCTAGGGGAGGGAAGGTCACCCTGGGCGTAAGGTCCTAGCCCAGTGGTTCTCAACCTTCTGGCTCTTTAAATACAGTTCCTCATGTTGTGACCCAACCATAAAATTATTTTCGTTGCTACTTCATAACTGTAATTTTGCTGCTGTTATGAATCATAATGTAAATATCTGATATGCAGGATGGTCTTAGGCGACCCTTGTGAAAGGGTCGTTCGACTGCCAAAGGGATCGCGACCCACAGGTTGAGAACCACTGTCTAGCCAATAGCACTTGTTTTTTCAGTTTTCCTTATTGCTAGGCACCAGGGACTTTCTATGTTGATGACATTCTGTACTTTGCCTATCCTTCCTGCTCCTGAAAAACCAATGTGTCAAAGAAGAAATCCAAACAGAAATCAAATATATCTTGAGATAAAATGAACATGGAAATGCAATATACCAAAATTTATGGGATGCAGTGAAAGCTGCTCTAAGAGGGAAGTTCATAGGATAAATGTCAATATCAAGAAACAAAAATCTCAAATAAACAACTTAACATTATACCTCAAGGAACTTGAAAATGAAAAACAAATTAATATCCCACTTAGAAGGAAGGGAATATCAAAGATCAGAGTGGAACTACATTAAATAGGGACTAAAAAGACAATAGAAAAGATCAATGAAACTGAGAGCTGGGTCTTTGAAAAAAAATAAACAAAATTGACAAAACTTTAGCTAGACTCAACAAGAAATAGAAAAGACTCAAATAAATAATATCAGAAATGAAAGAGTATATGCTACCTGATAGCATTTATGCCACAGAAGGATCATAAGAGACTACTATGAACAATTATAGGCCACAAAATTGGACAAACTGGAAGAAATGGATAAATTCCTATAAACATACAGCATACCAAAACTGAATTATGATGAAATAAAAAATCTAAACAGACTGATTACTAATAAGAAAATTGAATCAGTAATCAAAACCTTCCAGCAAACAAAGAAATCAAGATAAGATGGCTTTACTTGTAAATTCTACCAAACCTTTAAAGAAGAATTAATGCCTAGCCTTCTCAAATTCTTTCAAAAAATACAAGAGGAAGGAACCCTTCCAAACTGATTTTACAAGACCATTATTACCCTGGTACCAAAATCAGACAAAGATGCCAACAAGAAACGTTAAAGGCCAATATCCCTGATGAACATTGATGTAAAAATACTTGACAAAATATTAGCGAACTATTCAACAGTCCATTAAAAAGATCATATACCACCACCAAGAGGAATTTATCCCAGAGCTATGTAGGAATGGTTCAACATCTGAAAATCAGTGTAATAGACCACATTAACAAAATGACATATACAAATCATGTGATCATCTCAATAGATACAGGAAAGCAGTTGACAAAAATCAACATGCATTTATGATTAAAATAAAAACTCTCAATAAAGTCTGTATAGAGGAAATGTACCTCAATTTAGTAAAGGCTACATATGTCAAGCCCACAGCTAAAAAAAACAAACAAACAACAACAAAAAACACCTAAAAGTCTTCTTGTTTCAGAAAGTAATAAGCAGATCAGAAAGGACTTGTTAGCAGATACTGTTATCATTATTACTGTTCTTATATATTCAGTGCTACAGAGTATTCGATGCTAATTCCTCTCATAAACAATACAGTTCAGGGGGTAGGGGAGGCCGGGTACTACTATTTGTAATACCTTAAACAATAAAATTAAATTAATTTTTTTAAAAAAGAATACAGTTCCAGACCCAGGCATACAATCTTAGGGGAAGAGACAAGATGGTTTATTTTATCCTTCAATTGGCAAAGTAATGAATGAAGCAGGATTAGGAATACATGGTGCACAGAGCCTTGATTTTTCTCTCCAGTGTTAGGAGCAAATTTGAAAAATACATTTTGGTGCAATGTCACTGTCCTATTTGTCATTCAACATATTTCTGTAACAGCAGTAGATAGCATTCCTTCTTTTAGAAATATTTTGACATTCCAAAAATCATGTATGGAAATTGGCTTTATTCCATGCTTAAGTTAGCATAGTAAATCTACTTTAGTCTAGTGAGTTGAGGTTTGGGAGGTTTTTGTTTTATGAAACAATGTACTATACTATATTGTATATTGCAGGTAAAGCTAAAACATTTAAATCATTTCCTCCGGGTCTATGAAACAGAAAGTAAGATGCATAGCTTTTAATTTTCTTTGTTACGCTAAGAAGTCTTTACTATAATTCAAGTTTTCTCACACATTTTGGAGTCTGTGTAAAGAAATAACATAAGGCAAATTTATTCCAATATTGGATACAACTTCTCTAATCAGAATCATTTTAATACCATTTTTAACATAAAGGAAAATTTAAAATCTGATTGTAACTGGAGAGATAAAGTGATTGGTCGTTAACAGCTGTGTTTGTTTTTATTATTCATTTTCAGAATCATGTTCTTATAAGCAGGTGCCCAAAAATTACTGTGCAAGTGGTGCACATATTTAGAAAGCCCCTATTTAAACTGGGCATGTTGTTTTGACAATTTAAGGCAAATTTCTTAATTAAAATAAACACTGTCCTCAGTTTTTCAGCAAAATCAGTAATTGAGATTATTTGGTATATATTGTTTAAAATTTAATCTCACATTCAATTTCTGGGCTGTGGTTGCTGTATTCCCTAACAAAGAACATAATCTTAATCATTTCACCAAAATGCGATGTAGCCTAAGTCTAAATAAATTTATTGATGTAATTAATTTCAGATTATCTTTTGAAATCAATGCCATCTTTTAATGTTTGAAATGATGCTTATATAAAGAATATTGCAATGTGATATTGGAAGAACAAATATATTTTTCATTTTATTATATGAAAGGCAATTTGACAGTTCTCCTATGACATGAATAAAAAAAAGATTTACTTCTTAATAATATTAATAATTACTATTTATTAGCACATGCTCATTTTGCTAGGCTATTCATGTACAGTGTCTCTATATTGACAACAACCCACAGAACTGTCATCCTTTGTAGATGCTAAGTATATTTGTCAAGATAGCATGGACATGTCATGTTAATAAATAATCTCGAAATATCAATGATTTAGAATAATAAAATTTTATCTCTTTCTCAAGAAAATTCTGCTGCTAGGTGACTCATCAGCTATTGTTTGGGAGGTAATTCAGGAATTAATTCTTTGGGATTTTCGTGGTTTGTTATCTCAAAAAGGGGTATCCGCACTAGCAAAGACACGGAAGAGAACACCCAGAGAGTTCACACTGAAACTCAAACCCACACCCTCTATGTCGTGTCACATCTCTTCATTTCACTTCACTTTGCCCATCTGCTTAGCTGGAAATGGAGCTACAAATCTAAGAGAAAATATGAAATAGTTGGTAAACATTATCCACTTTGACAAATGAGGAGAATGCTGTCTCATTTGGTCAAATAACTTGCCTATAGTGTACAACCAATAAAATGCAGTCCTTAAGGTTGGGGCCAGTTCTTTCTGTGCCAAACCTACACTACTTGTATATGGTGTACCATCCTTTAGTGGGGGAATAATATACATGGAGAAGCTTTAATGGCCATGTATTCTCATGTTATGCTATGTACATATGGGCAATGAAATTACATATGAGGACATGTATGGGAAAGGCACAACTCGAAATTCTGTGCCTGTACCAGGAATATTCAGAATTACAGTGCAAGATGTTATAGTTATTAGGAAAAGATGGAGTTCAACTTTAAAATGATCCATCTTTTCATCAAGTCTTCATAGACATTTCAGGTTTAAACACATTAACTAGGTAATATGTTCCAATCCAACTAGTAATACATGAACTCCTTTTAAAGGAATAGGAACAGATCATGTAGAGTCAGAGGCACTGATTTGAATCCTGACTGACTATATTCAGTACTGTGCTGGGATTGTGATAAGCATTCGTGAATATTACTTTCCTCCTACACAGAACACTATGAGATAGGTACTATAATGCTCTCCATTTCACATGTGCATACATGATGTCCTAGAGAGACTACATTACTTGTGTTGAGATTCACAATGAGATTGGTCAGACATCATGGTCTTGGCAGTAACTACACTTGATGTTTCTGAACACAAACTAGTTTCCTGGCATCTTGCACAGCTTGCTTCAATTTTGAATCTTGGTTGCTTCACAATATTTATTCAGGATGCTATGCTAAGGAAACCTTTTTCCATTTTGTATATATTTTTTATAATGATTGATGTTCTTCACATGATTGCCTTTAGCATTGACAAATACAAATATTGTTTTGTTAGATTTAGTTTATCTGATCTGTTATCCAAAAACCTTTATCACCTCCAGATCACTTCTGGCAACATGTCTACCTAATTCAGTGAAGGCAGTAATAAAATTTTTATATACATAACATGATGTCTACAAAGTACTCTCCATTTAACATTATAATATCTCCTCACAAAAATCCTCACAACCATTCCCTTGACCCCCACAATCTTTTTCCTCCCTGTTCACTAGTCATCCTCTTTCATTCGTTGCAAGCTCTCCCTCACGTACTCAACTTCTAGATGCTTGAGTACATAAGAACTTCATCCTGGGCACCCTTGACTCTTTTTTTATAACCTCTTCAAAGAGATTTTCTCTGTCTCCAGGTTGTTAATTCCATTGATATGCTGGAAACGTACAGATTTATTTCTTCTGTTTATTACCCATCTGTTTACTGAGCTTCATCATCTTATCTCCAGTAACTTAATCAACTTTGTCTTTGGATGCCCATCTTTGTCTTTGGAGGCCTTACATTTACAATGCCCAAAAGTGAAGCCTGAGTTTTCTCTCTAAAAGTTTCACCAATTCTCTAAGTAGATAATTAAAAATAAAACTTTTAAAAGGTTATGTAGGCCCAAGGATCTAATAATTACATGGCAAAGATCTTCAGTGATAAAAGTATGTGATTTCCTTAAAGACACATAGATTGCTTGTATGGTAATTATAGGTTGGGTGAATTGCTATGTATTTATTTCTAAGATGGTTCTTACTGTACATAGTCATTTAAAATTTTATTTCATACATTCCTCTATTATGTTTAATAAATATGTGTTTTATGATAAAGTTAATTGTGGAAACTAATCCAAGATAGTCTCATTAAATTATGTAAAATCAATTGTAACATCAATAACATAAAACACTTAAACATTATTTCGCATTTTATGTAACTTTTTATTTTGTAGCTGATAATATAATATATCCAGAGTAATGAATTTGAAACACCAAAAGCTCTATAGAAAATTATAAAACCTCCCAATTTCCACTACTTTGAGGCAATCACGATTATAATGCTAGTGTATTTCCTATTTAAATGTTTCTATTTTTTATAGTTGAGATCATGTTCAATATGCAGTAGGCCATCCTGTTTTTATTGCTTACCATAATACTGTTTATATATTAAGTGCTTATAAATCATCATTATAGTGTCACATTTAATTAACAAGTAAAGATTTAATCATGATAGAAGATTAACAATCAAATAAATGTGATTTATTCTGGGTCCATTTAAAATGCACCTCAATTTTAGAAATTCTAGTTGATTTACCAAACATTTAATGGGACATAATTAAAATACTAAATAATAATTGATTTTATATTTTTTAATTATTCTATAGAATGAATATTTTTGAATCATAAATGTGACCATTAATGTATGTGTAGCATACATTATGAATCTACCATAAGGAAGTATTAATATTATCTCTCTTTTATCAATGAAGATATTAAGATAACAAAAAAATATGTCACATGCTAATTGTCTCAGCCAATAATTCTGGGACAGGAATAGGGACCTGGCAGTTTGACCGCAGAATCTGGGCTTCTAACCACACTATTCTGTGTTCCCTAAAGGATCTTCAGACATCTTCTCACCACTTTTATTTCCCTTTATGTTCTTTTTTTCCTTCTATTTTCTTTTCATCTCCCTCTCCCTTGCCTCCCTCTCTCTCACCCTCACACAAATATATAACTCTTAAAAAACATAATCTTACTTATTTAATTCTTGAATATATTATATACCAGATGCTTTAACAATATCAAAATATCTAAAAAATATATTCGTATATGTTTTCCTACAAAGCCCTGATTATTTTATTCATGGGTATACTCAATGTTACAGTTAACTACTCCTTAATTTTTATATATCAATCCAGAATTTTTCTATGTGTATAAATAAAAATGTGCCTATGCCTCTGGCATTTGTTTTATAGCAAATCAACAATACATATTAACTGTCATGTTTCAGGGATATGTTAACTCTTATGCACAATGTCAAAAATATAGTCCATGAAAGCTTTGATTATATTAGAACTCCACAGAATTGGGATTGGCACTGAAAAACTAAATAATAAAATGGCGGCATAGGTAAACACCTGAAATTGCTGCCTCACACAACCACTTCAAAACTACAACTAAAAGACAAAACGAACATCATTCAGAACCACAGGAAGGCTGGCTGAGTGGAAATTCTACAACGAGAAGGAAAGAGAAAAGCACACTGAGACCAGAGGAGGTGCGGAAGTGCAGAGGTACGGAGGCGCAAGTGGCAAGGGCTGGCAACAGAGGACGCGACTGTCTTTTTCAATCGGGAGGGAATCACAAGCTCCTGGCGGCTCTGAACTCCAGTTCCAGGCAAGTCTCTGGGGACCCAGACTCATACGGGGAGAAACTGGACTGGCATCCGGTGGAACTCTAGGGCAGCTTTCTCTCAGAGGTGCTTGCAGTGATTATCACGGGACACTGAGACCCGGGGCCTCTTAAGGCAGGAATGAGGACCAGCCATAGCTGTTTCCTCTGCCCTGTTGATTCCCTGAGACCCTGCCTCACCCAAGCTGTGTGCAGAGGCTTTTGCATATGAATGGGCTGGCCCTTTGCAATCCAAAATCACCTAACAAACTGAAGCTGGGTCAGAGAGATCCAGAACATCCAAAAGAAG
>NW_005364225.1:1190338-1200204 GCF_000412655.1 Myotis brandtii
GTGGGGTGGGAACCGGGTGGAGGGGAGCTATGGGGGGAAAAAAGAGGAACAACTGTAATAATCTGAACAATAAAGATTTAATTTTAAAAAAGAAAAGAAATATCAAAGCAAGGGGGGTGCAAGTGGCTGGGGAGAGGTCAGTGGGTGGGGGAGAAAGAAAACATGTAATACTTTAATTAATAAAGAATAATAAAAAAATATTAAAGCAAGTTCTTCAGAAAAATATGCCAAGTAAATTTAATTTGAAGGAATATGCTTAAAGTCAAAACTTGGATTACACAAAGAAATGAAGAGTTAGAAATTGAATAAAACTTCAATTTAATATTAAAAAAAAACACACAAATGCATATCATAAGTTAGGTAACTTGGGAATATAAATAAGCACTATAAAATACAATCCTATATAATAAAAGGCTAATATGCAATTTGACTGAACAGTGGAATGACTGGTCACTATGATGCACACTGACCAGTAGGGGGCAGACGCTCAATGCAGGAACTGCCCCTGGTAGTCACTGCGCTCCCACAGGGGGAGTGCCATTCAGCCAGAAGTTTGGCTCATGGCTGGTGAGCACAACGGTGGTGGCGGGAGCCTCTCTTGCTGAGGCAGCAGCGCTAAGGATGTCCGCCTGCCAGCTTACAGAGCTAAGGATGTCCGCCTGTCCAAGTTGTCAATTGGACATTCCCTGAGGGCTCCCAGATTGTGAGATGGCACAGGTCAGGACCCTCCCCCCCCTCCCAAGTGCACATTTTCATGCATTGGGCCTCTAGTATAAGCATCAAATGGGGTCAATGGTGACATTTTGTGAAAAATCTGTATTTTTGGTAGAGTAATCTGAATGATGAGATTGATTAGACATGTCAAAATTTGCCTGAAGAACATCCAAGAGAGAGAAATAAGCTTGTATTAAAAATCCGAAGACCAAAACAAGTTTTATGTACTCAAGGAACTAAAAGAAGACAGTATGTCTACAGCACAGACAGTTACCAGAGAGGGGAAATGGGATCAGGAGACAGGTTAGAGCTAGTTCATGCAGATGTATTGGTTGCCATGTAGAGTGAGGATTTATGGACTGAATATACACCTTCAATTTAAAGACATGTTAACATAAAATTTAGGGTCTCCATTAAAATATATACCTGTTTAAATTTGGCAAATACTGAATAATTAGTAGCATTGCACATTTGTATCTAAATGTAGATCTTTATTTGTAAATATTTAGATGTAAATAAAATACATGCATTTTGACCCTATCCAATAATTAAGATTCTAAAACCAATATATTTAAGGAAATATATTAGCATTTGTAATATGATTAAAAATACACACCATATCTAGGGATTAATGTAAATGTGGGTGGAATGAAAAAGAAATGATTGAAAACAGCAATGAATGTATTAGATTTTTTCTGATTATGCTGAGGATGTAATTCATTCTAACATATTTCTTTCAGTTAAAAAACTGTTTTCTTCACATTTTTCCATAACTTTAATACATGGAGATAATTACAACTAGAAATGATTCATCTTGATAAGTGCTCTTATAAATTACAGCAGCTAATCTTTAGTGAATTAGAGTTATTGGAACACTGCTGAGTTAAAAGGGATATGTTTTTCTGTTGAAAATTTCTTACTAATTTAATGATCTATTGTGCAACTAAAATGACAACTGAAATTATTACTAAAAATTTTAAATCTAAACAGTTTTGTATTAACATAAAATACAATTTCATGTTTTCTTGGTTTGGACTGCTGTAGATGAGAAATTTCTTTATTTAAAAATTTTATTAAGAGAAGGTTTACTAGTATATACCATTATATTTAACATGAGTAGGCAACTTAGTTTTTCTAATCACTGTGCTTTCTGCATAGACATTCAAATTGCTTGTTGGATAGTTATTTGGACAGACAACTCACTACTTAGACTAAACCTACAAATAGAATGTTCTTATTCTTTTTGCATGCTTCTTACTTGGTAAAGTGAAGTAAGGATCTTAGAAAGATTAGCAAAAGGGTAAAAAACATGGAGAAGCAAGTTTGGGAATAGAAAAGGGCCGGATATGTCCAGGCCTGGATGTCACATTCACTGTCTAGAATGGCATGATCACCACACCCAATTACAAAGGAAGTTGGGTAATGCCCTTAGCTGTGTAGTCGGGATGAATAGTAAATCACAGATTTTGGTGAATTACTTGCAGCCTCTTCTACTATCTAGAGCAGTGGTTCTCAACCTTCCTAATGCCGCGACCCTTTAATACAGTTACTTATGTTGTGGTGGCCCCCAACTATAAAATTATTTTCGTTGCTACTTCATAACTGTAATTTTGCTACTGTTATGAATCATAATGTAAATATCTGATATGCAGGATGTATTTTCATTGTTACAAATTGAACATAATTAAAGCATAGTGATTAATCACAAAAACAATATGTAATTATATATGTGTTTTGCGATGGTCTTAGGCGACCCCTGTGAAAGGGTCATTCGACCCCCAAAGGGGTCACGACCCACAGGTTGAGAACCGCTGATCTAGAGAATATCATGGCAGAGTAGGTAGGGCAACATTTTATTTTTGACAACTTGCTCTAAGGCTGAAGTTGTGCCACCCCTGTGCTTTCTGTTTAGTAATCAATTTATATATGACAAGAGGCCTGGTGCATGAAATTCGTGCACTGGAGCAGGGCCCTCAGCCCAGCCTGTGCCCTCTCACAATCTAGGACCCCCTGGAGATTGGGCCCAAGCTGGCACTCAGACATCCCTTTTGCAGTCCGGGGCTCTCACAGTCCCGGAACCCTCATTCTTTACTGCCGGCCTGCTGCATGGTAGGAGAGGCTCACGCCAGTCCTGAGCCTGGCTTCTGGCTGAGCAAGGGGGAGTGCCGCTCAACTAGAAGCCGGGCTCGCTGCTCCTTAGCAATGACCCCCGCCCACTAGTGTGTGTATGTAGGGGGGCGATCTGGGGCTGGGCTGGCTGGGGAAAGGGCCATGGGAGGTTGAGGCACTGCAGTCACGCCCTGTCCCACCTTTGAGGAGGCTCTGGGACCGTGCCGCCCCCTGTTCCCCACACCCCCTCCTCTGCAGAAGGTGTGGCGCCAGGACCAGGACCAGGCCCACACCGCGGCCACTCCAGCTGCTTCTGCAAAAGCAGTAACGCAGGGACCGGGCCATGCCATGGTCTCTCCCGCCACCTCTGTGGAAGGAGCAGCACTGGGACCTGGACTGAGCCCACACTGCAGCCTCTCTCACTGCCTCCGTGAAGGGCAGGGGGGAGGCTCAAGGACCGCCATGGCTGGCCTGGTGGCGCAGGCTCACTGGCCCTGCCCCCCGCCCACTGCTGGTTACGGAATGTCATCCAGAAGGATGTCCGGAAGGTTGTTCGGCTGTCCAATCTAATTAGCATATTACGCTTTTAATATATATATAATGCCCAACCCAACCAGACTGTCATTGAGCTTTGGACTAGCCTACACTCTACTTTTCCTTCTGGTTGTAGTGGGGAGTTTTTTCAAGAAGACTCTCTGTGCTATTTCACCATCTAAAGTTGAGTCAGCTACTATGTCTTCTGGGGTCATTCCCTAATCATCTTAAGTAGAATTGCTCTTCTACTTTATTGATGGCATTTTCACATTTGTTTCTTATATTTATTTGTGGACATGCCTTGCTAACCTTGTTTCATGGCAAGTATTGGACTCATTTAGGCTACTCATAGCTATGGGGTTATATTTTTAAGTATACCCATATCAATCAGAGAGTCAGAATTTTCATGGATATTATATGTTACTTTCTGTCATTCTCTTTTATTTTAATCTCTATTATTTGATGTAACTCTGTTTGCCAATGTGTACATTTGTGTGTGTGTGTGTGTGTGTTTTGTGTGTGTATATGAGTCATGTATGTTTGTGACATCTAAAATAGAGGTTATATCAAAGATGTAAAACTCTTTTCTTTTTTAATTTGTAGAATCTAAGCTTTAGTTTCTTTCTGCTCACCTGTCACCATCTTGAGGAAAAAGAAAGAAAAGGAAAAAAAAAATAATAGAAAAATCCTTGCGTTTCAAGCCTTTATAGTGAAGGAAAAATGAAATGAAGGAAAGGTAATAAACCTGTGGCCTGAAACCAAGTACTATAAATCATGACCCCTTGAGAATGACCAGGTAGAGGTTGTTGACCCATATGAGGGCATTGTGAATGCCCAATGTTACACAAGTTTTGTTGCCTATATAAGATGTTAAAACTTGCCCAAATTTGTATTTCTTTATGGTGTCTGGAACTGTGCCACTACTAATATAGTAAGTATTCAAAAAATCATGTAAACTGATAAAATAATTGTAAGAGAATTGAAGTGTGAGTGTGAAAGTACATTGAAAATGAAAAAACACACAATTGAAACAAAAGTCAGAGATTGAAGAAACAAAGGAAAGAATTGAAATTCTTAGAAGCTTGTTGGATAAAAGAGTGTCTGCATCTACTTATCAAAATGCTCACACAAGTTAAAAATGAAAATATTTTCTTTGATCCTAACACAGGTGGATCTAAATTGCAAGTTATTCATGAGTGATTAGCTGCTGCCATTTTTAGTTTTTATCTCAGTAGATAATTGTGTTGAATTTTTCGGAAAGATGAATAGTCTCAAACAAATTGTATTGATGCTTTACTATGTAAATATTTAAAGATGATTTTTTTATTAGTGGAACTCCTATGCACATATATTGGCATTTTGACAAAAACTTTGCAATGAATGTCACAGTTTTTGCCAACAGCCAAAACTAAAACTCCAAGAAAAATGCAAATAGATGTCACTTCTCATTTGTAAGAGGCTTGAGAATTATGAATTTATAAATATTTATGAGCAATAGGTCAAACAGAACTTTGCTCTCTCTATAACAGTTTATGCCTGTTTATACATGTAGTAAATACAGAAGAGATTTCTTGAGTCAGTGCGATAAGGATTGAAAAATTAGAAATGGGATAATATTAGGTTGTTTTCTAGGAAGTGTTTGCCTGGTGACCTAAACACTGTACTTAGAAGTAACTTGTTTATGGATCATTAATTATTCTTAGTCTGAAACAGATAGGATTGCCAGTGATATTAAAGTATATCAAATTTGGAATTGAAAAGGAGAATTTTTTTCTATTTAGACAATAAATAACATTGAAAAAACTGCTTATTCACTATAGAAATTTCATGTAAGTTAGGTCAAGTAAGAAGTTATCCATTTGTCAGAAAACAATACTAAAAATGAAGAAAAGAATAAAGAAACAAAATATATATGTTTGCATGATATGGTTTACTTAAGAACTTTTCATAGTTTTATAGGATAGCACTTGTATGGGGAAAAGTATAGAGCTAAAATACTAGTAGCTAATCTTGCCATGTTTATATTTTCTATGCACTTATTAGTGAAAAAAATAAGATATTTACTGTTTACTTGTCTCTTAAGAGGGTGCAACAATTTAACCCTTTGAGTGCCAACCAATATCCTAGGAACTATGCTAAAATTGCCACAGCATTTTGAGTTAAGGTTTTTAAATTTTTTGTCCCACATAAAGAGTGAACTACTAGAATCTAATAGTAACACTGCAGGAGGAGCACAATTGCACTCCGGGTATTTTTGGCGAAAGACAGGAGGAGCGCGATCGCGCTCCCCGGCACTCTAGGGCTTAAGGGAGCCTATTTAAACGCATTCCCTTTACCTTATTCTACCAAAGTAAACACTTCAAAAGGCTGAGTATAGATATAGATATATGTACATACATACATAAACATTCATTTGGTTTATGTATATATTTCTCTATATACACATACATTGTTTTAATACTTATATTTTTATATGAAAAGTTAGGCTCATTTAAAAGTTCTTACTTTTCTAATGAATCCTTCAATATTATTTTCTATTTTTTTCACATTTAACCTAAAAAATAGAATTTAAGATGAAGTTACAACCAAGATTTAAGGAGTACAGAAAAAAGTCTGTAGAAAGTTTGTGTCATTTGAATACTTATGAGGGATTGTTTAGAAATTCATAGTATTTTGAAATAGAGTGGGGTAAAATTCATTTTTATTCCCTTCAAAAGACTGTGTGTGTGTGTATGTGTGTGTGTGAGTGTGTTTAAAGTCCAGGTATATCTGTGGGATCTTTAATATAATCTTTTAAGATCATTTTGACATACACATCATTAAAGCTAGTCCCTCCTTTTCCCTAAGGATATTCATAAAGAAAATTATTACCATGTTAACACTGGATAGTTAACATGCTTTTTCTTCATTTTATATATGTGTCTATGTGTCTGAACATTAATATGACAAATAACTTAGTGAAAAAATAGTTAAATTTGTTTGTTTGTTTTCGTTTGCAGTTCATGCCTTAGTTTTTCAAGTTATAGGATATATATATATATATCCTCCTATCTAATAAAAGACAATAAGGGTAATTGACTGTACGTTCGCTATGCTTCCCATTGGCTAATCAGGGTGATATGCAAATTAACTGCCAACTAAGATGGCGGCCTGCAGCCACGCAGCTGAAGCGAGCAGGAGGCTTGCTTGCTCCAGTGATGGAGGAAGCCAAGGCTCCCCTCCTGCCGTGGCCCAGCTCTGAGCTCCCTAAGCAACAATATTTCAATCATAGAAGCTAAACAAACCCCAGATACCTTCTTTCAGCCAGCCATGGCCTCAGAGCTGGGAGTGAGCAGGAGCCAGCTCTCAGCTCCAGTGACGGCAACAGTTTCAATTATAGAAGGTAAATAAATCCCAGAATAAAAAAGAAAAAAGAAAAAAACAGCCCTCAGCCCCTCACCCAGACTGGCCAGGCACCCCAGTGGGGACCCCCACCCTAAAGGGGGTGTGGCCAGCCTGAAAACAGCCCTCAGCCCCTCACCCAGACTGGCCAGGCACCCCAGTGGGGACCCCCACCCTGAAGGGGGTGTGACCAGCTGAAAACAGCCATCAGCCCCTCACCCAGGCTGGCCAGGCACCCAAGCGGGACCCTCACCCTGATCCGGGACACCCTTCAGAGCAAACCAGCCGACCCCCACCCGTGCACCAGGCCTCTATCCTATATAGTAAAAGGGTAATATGCAAACTGACCCTAACAGCAGAAAGACTGGGAATGACTGGTCACTATGACACACACTGACCACCAGGGAGCAGATGCTCATTGCAGGAGCTGCCCTCTGGTGGTCAGTGCACTCCCACATGGGGGAGCTCTGCTCAGCCACAAGCCAGGCTGATGGCTGCAAGTACTGTGGTGGTGGTGGGAGCCTCTCCTGCCTCCTCAGCAGCACTAAGGATGTCCGACTGCAGCTTAGGTCTGCTCCCTGCTGGCAAGTGGACATCCCCGAGGGCTGCCGGGCTGCCAGAGGGATGTCTGATTGCCAGCTTAGGCCCAATCCCCCGGGGAGCAGGCCTAAGCCAGCAGGTGGTCATCCCCCGAGCGATCCCAGACTGCGAGAGGGCACAGGCCAGGCTGAGGGACCCCCCCCCCCATTACAAATTTTTGTGCACTGGGCCTATATATATACACACACATATATATTCCCTTTACTATAGAGTTCAGTTTTCCTACACTTAATGATGTAGGGTTAGTCATAACGTTAATGGCAATAAGTTTATAACATTTATAATAAATACTACTTTATATTTCCCTAACAATTTCTCAAAGTGTTCATGTTGCTAGAAGATAGAACTTGCTTGATAAAGGTTAGTTTCCTTTAATTTCCTAATGAACATATTTTGTCTGTTCAGTGATTCAGGTTTCATCATTTTATATCATATCTTTAGTAGCACACATTTATTAAAGCACTTAGTTTTGGATTGTATATACATCTTTGCATATTAATCTATATTTATCAAATGTGAAGTATAATTTTTCTTTGATCCGTTTTATTACATCTCTTGTCCTCATCTTCTACCTTCAAAGAATCAGGATGTTGCTCAATGAAGAATGAGAGATGTTAACTAAGGAAATGAACAGTATCTGTTCACCATTCATTCAAACTCCCCCTTTTTCAGAGGAAGTAATATTGTTTAGTTACTAAGCACTTTAAGGAATACTTCTTCAATTTAAAATACTGCCTTGGATTTGTAGAAGTCTCGTGTTTCTACTCCTGTAACCGTACCCTGTCTGGGTTTTCTCCCATCCCTCAGGTTGCTCTTACTCACTTTCCTTTCATGACTTATCTTCTTTCTACATTTTACCTGTGGGCATTCCTGAAGGCTTAGTACATGTTGTTGTTGTTGTTTTTCTGTGACATATTTTCTTTAAGACCTCAACTTTGGAGAATGTGCTATTGGTCACAGTATTTCGGTCCTGTCTTCTCTCCTGCCTAGGATCAAATGTCCCTATGGTTTTTATGCGTTCACTTGGCTATCTCAATTTCACCTCAATTTCAGTAAGTCTACCACTGATTTCATTATTATTTTACTCACAGATTATTTTCCACTTGCAGTTTCTCTGTTTCAGTCAGTGAAACTACCAGCTTCTATGTAATAAGGCTTTAAAATTGAACTTTAAATAATGTTTTATTTTATCATTCACATTGCCTTTTATAATCAGTCAGCCAATCTGGTCTACTATATATATATATATGCTATAGGAATGTGCATCTTAAAAGTGTTTTATTAAAGTAAAGTTTTATCAGGATTAATATAATTTATTCTGTCTGTATCTTCCTTTATATTTCTATCACCAAAGATCACTTGCCTATTAATTCACTAGACTACAGTCTCTTAGCTGACTTCCCTGCTCAAATATATTCAATATAATCTAGGCTAGCCTACTTTTAAAAGATGTAATTGACCCTCATCCCCTTATTCTCAATCAATACCCATCTCTACTCCGCAGCCTGGCTTTCAAAGACCACTTTATCCAGGGAGTCTCCACCTGTTTGTCTTGTGTGCCCTTCTTTCTTGTGAATCTATTACACATACCCCCGTGGTTTAAGGACAATAAAAATCCCCATCTCCTCTCCCCACTGGGTCCTTTGTTACTAATGTTCTTTTCTTCTTATGTTGCAATACAGGGACCACCTACCCTGACCCGCACAGACACAAGCCTCAACATCAGCATCATCGCTTACTGACTGTTTAGCCCTGGCAACATTACTTAAACTCTGAACTTTATTTTTTTTTCACTTATTAAAAGGTGATCATTTTATCTCCTGATAGGATTAGTATAGGAAACAACATTTATATATATGTACAAGAAATGTTGTTGCTTAGTTGTAATAATAATAATTGGCTATAATTATTCTCTGCCACACAACTTAGCATTAACCTTAATGCTTTCTTTTATGTATGCCATTTTTCATCTTTATTAAGCACTTCCAAGCAGGATGTTTCCCTGACCCTTTGAATTTAAAAACTGTATGTTGCAATTTAAGCAAGTTTAGCACAATGCTGAAAGCAGAAGGCAATACACTCAAGTTGCCTGGGTTCAATTTCTGGCTCTACTACTTACCAGTTGTATAACCTTGAGGAGGTTACATAATTTCCAGTGACAAAGTTTCTTCATGTGTAGATTAGAATACAGTAAATTTTCTAAATCAAGGGTTGTTGTGAAATGAAATTAATCAATATGAGTAAAGCTTTATGAAAGTCTGGTTATGTGGAAATTCCAATATGTCAGCTCACACAACCAGTGTGAGTTCTTGAATAAATTACTTTACATTTATTGAATATACTAGAGGCCTGGTGCACAAAAATTTGTGCACTCGGGGTGAGGGGGGAGGTCCCTCAGCCCGGCCTGTGCCCTCTCGCAGTCTGGGACCCCTCGGGAGATAACGACCTGCTGGCTTAGGCCTGCTCCCGGGTGGCAGAGGGCACGCCCAATCCCTAGGTGCAGCCCCTGGTCGGGCTCAGAGCAGGGC
>NW_005364225.1:1201368-1205871 GCF_000412655.1 Myotis brandtii
CTGGGGTTTTGTTTAGCTTCTATATTTGTAACAATGTTTCAAACTGCAAGCTCAGAGGCCGGCAGCCGCAGGCGGGGAACGTTGGCTTCCTCTGTCACTGAAGCAAGCAAGCTTCCTGTTAGCTTCAAGCTGCCTGACTGCCGGCTGCCATCTTGGCTGGCAGTTAATTTGCATATCACCCTGATTAGCCAATGGGAAGGGTAGCGGTCGTACGCTAATTACCATGTTTCTCTTTTATTAGATAGGATAGTGTTATAATGATAAACTAACATTACATGTGTAGAGAGAGATTTGTTAAATTTATAGTTAAATGTGTAATAGAAGGAGTAATGCAAATTAAGGGGCTTTCTAAAGTCATCTTTTGTTGGAAACATAACTGGAAAGTATCCTGTAGAATCCTATAATGTATAACTCTAGGACACGTATGAAATGACAAATACAATTTCTAAGAATACTACCTACAAAAAAGCAGGAATTTGTTTGATTACATTAATACACAATAAGTTTAATTGACATAAACTGTGGGGAGCTATGATTTATAAATGTGTTCTACTATTAATAGCTACAAGTACATCATGTATATGCACAATTTATCTCATTTAAAAAAAAAACTTATGGAAAGATAGTAAAATAAATAAAAGGAAGCCAGTAAGAGCCTAGAAACTTTTCACTTTTATAAACATTATATCAAATACCTCATTAAAATCAGATATACAATAATTATATATATATTTTTTGTGACTATTGAGTGTGAGCCTCTACCTTAGGCACTTCCATTCCTTGGTTTCATGAAATTCTACATTACTGTTCTTAAGGTAGAAACTCACTCCTGTTATTTTATTTTATTTTTTATTTATTTCAGAGTGGAAGGGGGAGGAAAAGAGAGATAGAAACATCATTGATGAGAGATAATCATTGATTGGCTGCTTCCTGCACACCCTCACAGTAGGGATCGAGCCCACAACCTGGACATGTGCCCTGACCAGGAATCGAACCTCCTGATTCATAGGTCAATGCTCAACCACCGAGCCCTGTCGGCTGGGCTCATTTCTGTTATTTTATATAACAATCTCTCACTATTTAACATGATCTTGTCTTTATACTAGTGGACACAAAGAAGAACAAAAACTTACCTGTTTCCTCAAGGAGCTTCCAATTGCTCAATAGCTTTTTAAATGAGATTTCAGTTTTCAGAATTCTGTAAAACATTTGTGAAGTTTCCTAACTACACTCAAAGTTCATGGATAATGATCTTGAACATTAATTTTAAAGCTGACTTAAACAGAAGCCATTAGCTAAATAGAAATTATTGAATTTCAATTTCCTTCTGCAATCTGTTCCCCTGGAACAAAAAACAAAAATGTTAAAGAACTTTAATTGCTTCCTCAAAATTTATATTTGTATGGTTTGAAAAGTAATGATAACATTTAAAATTCTCTTTCTAATATGATCAAATAATACCTGAGGGATTTGCTAACATTTTGTGTAATTACTGATTTCTTTTAGCCTTTCCTATCTAAATGGTTGCAGCAACATTCCAGAATGCAACCTCCCAAAAACTTACCAAGTCTCTACTGGTGTCTCTTTGCAGTTTGGCTCATGATCCATTTTCCAAACCAAGTCATTTTGGTCAGGCCCACATGTGGGGAAGACCTACACAAGGCTCTGGATGTATTGTTTTTGTTCCATACAATGCTATTGACCAAATGTAAAGATTTTAAAATAAGAAATCTAGAAGGGACAGTGAGAATAATCATTAGTACTTTATTGATAAAAAAATTGATGCAGAAAGAAAATGAATTGACCAAGGTTAAAAGTCCAATTGTGGAGACAGATTTAATATTAGGTCAGTGATAAGGGCTACTAATTCAGTGCATTTTTCCCTCACTCTCTATATATTAAGTTAACCTCAAGACTCATTAACTGTAATGTATTTCAAAAAGCATACAACCTCATGATGATACCTTTAAATCAGTTTGTGAAGTTTGTCAAGAGTATTCTAAAACTCTTTTAGGGTTTTGCTTCGCTGCCTGGGGAAAATAACCACTGAAAGGGGTTAATCATGCTGCTTTAGTTAACAAAATGTAGATTTGTTTTAGGAATGTTCAAAATCTCTATCTATCTATCTATCTATCTATCTATCTATCTATCTATCTATAAAGATCAGTTTTTTTAAGGCTATGTTTTAGAGTAGCTTTGGTTCACAGCAAGATTAAAACGAAGAATCCAGAGTTCTCATGTACCCCATACCCTGACAGGAGCACAGCTTTCTCCCTTACCAACATTCCCCACAGAGTAGTGCATTTGTTTTAATCAGTGAACCTACAGTGACACATTATAATCAAAGTCCATGTTTATATTAGAAATCACTCTGGGTTTTGTGTATTTTATGTGTTTGGAAAAATGTATAATGCCACATATTCATCATTATAATATCATACAGAGTGTTTTTACTGATAATCAGTGAACCTACACTGACACATTATAATCAAAGTCCATGTTTATATTAGAAGTCACTCTGGGTTTTGTGTATTTTATGTTTGGAAAAATGTATAATGCCATGTATTCATCATTATAATATCATACAGAGTGTTTTTACTGCCCTAAAAGTCCTTTGTACTTCACCTGTACATCCCTCCCTCCTATTCCCAATCTCTGCCAACCACTGATGTTTTTGCTGCCCCTATAGTTTTGTCTTTTCCAGAATGTCACCTAGTTGGAAGTATAGTGTAGTAGCCTTTTCAGATTGGCTTCTTTCATTTAGTAATATGCATTTAAGTTTTCTCCATGTCTTCATGGTGATGCTTTTTAGTAATTAATTTTATTAATGTGTCTACTTTTGAGTAAATTTACTTATGAAAACAATTCATCTGATAGAGTAGATATAGAATTACTTTTAAAATCCTGTTTAAATTTAAAATGAATCCATTATACAAATAACTATTACAATAAAAATCAAGATGAAATAATATTATGTAACCAGTAATATAAAGAAAGCACTTGAATAGAGAGAAATAGTTCCATGTTAGGTAAAAAATCCATAAGTATGTTTAAAAACTTAATGTTAAAATTTTAAGTATAAAGGGAGGCAACATTGCATGGCAGGAATTAGTTGATCTATTGTTTAATATCTCTATTTTTTAATATCTGTATTTCCTATTAGGCAGCAAGATCCTTAAAGGTAGGAACTCTGATTACCTTGTTCTACACTGCATTCCCAGTATCTAGTATAAAGTCAACTACAAAACAGATCCTGGATAAATAATTGCCCAATAAATTGACTGAGTGAGTAGTGGTGAAGGCTAGTAATTCAAGATGGAAAAGATTCAGTGGTTTCAATACACACTGATTGCCGCATGAGTCATCAACACAACTCATGTACAGTCAAACCTTGGTTCTCTCATGTCTCCCACCTCGAACATTTCTGTTTTCAACCAAGTTGTTCACACACAAAAAAATGTCTCAGTTATTGAACAAACTTCAGTTCTCTACCTATCAGCCTTTCATGCTGAAACATCAGATTAGTAGAGAATAGTAAAATTACTGCTCAACCTCATGTTGTTAACATCTCAGGAAATTCTGCTGTGAATATTTTTGTGTGTTTTCTTTTTTTGCTCTTGTTGCTAGCAAAATGGATGATTAGCCCAATTTTAAAACAGAAAGAGGCTATCAAGAGTGCTAATGTCGCTAATGGTGTGGGGAGAAAAATGATCACAGGAAATTGAAGAGGCAGAAAAACTCTTGTTGATTTGGACAAATAAAAAGCAGTTAGCCGGTGACAGCAAGTGATGATGCTCTATGCTGACCTCCTGAAAGATACCCCTGGGATGAGTGATGAAAGTGATTAATTTAAGGCAAGTAGGAGATGGTTCGATAAATTTAAGAAGAGAAGTGTTTGTTTATATATTCAGCAGTACAGTAGACATGTACTGAATATAAGAAAGGTTACCAACCAGGTTTGGAATTTTCCTCTACATTCTAGCAGACAAATGCAGCTGTTGAAAGAAGACTCGGAGAAAACTTTTTCACTTAACAGGCAGAAATACACTAAGCATTCCTTGGAGTCTCTATTTAGTGATTTCTGTATTCAGGATGTACATTTGGGGAGTATCATATTCTGCCTTTGAGCATAAGTACACTTTTTTTTTTAATGCATGTTCACTTTATAAAGCTAAACAGCTGTTCCATCAGGGTGAATTGGGGATAAATGAGCACAGTTCAGCATTTGAAGTAGGTGTTATAGTCCTACATATCCATCTTTTATGAGGGCGTTCCAGCTTTTCACTTCAAATCACAAACCGAGCCATCAAACAATTTCATCGATGGTCTATTTTCAAGGTATTTGGTAGGAACACGTGTTAAAATTGGCAAATAGATTTAAATATACTTATAGGTCAAGATGAGCATTAAAGGAAAAGGAGAAGGGGTTTAAATTCTCTATGTATTGTGATTATGACTACAGGAAAGTTGGCTCTCTCTCTCTCTCTCTCTCTCTCTCTCTCT
>NW_005364225.1:1205894-1224355 GCF_000412655.1 Myotis brandtii
AGGTATGTAAACTTGGATTCATGTGAAAACGCTGGATTGGAATATGAAATATTTTGCCGTGAACAGAACAAATAGTAACCTATGTGAAATGTCATATTTTTAAAAATAATTTAAAATTTGTTTACAGTAGGAGATTGGTCACTAACTCATGTCATGGCAAAAGTCACAACTTTTAGCTCTAGCCAGTGTTGCGTAGTTGGTTGAGTGTTGTCCCATGCACCACAATGTCATTTCTGGTTGTGAGCTTGATCAGTGTAGGAGGCAGCTGATGGATGTGACTGATGTTTCTCCCTCTTTGGTATTTCTCTCTCTCCCTGCACACCTCTGGGTCTCACCCTGAGGAATTAGAATGATAGTGACCTCAATGAGGTCTCAACATTCAAACATTTATCTGTATTTTCATATTTATTCTTCTCCTTTTCTCTACCTCAATCAAAATAATATCCCTCCACTTTCCAGTGTGATTGTTCATTTGCACTCTTAAGTCTACTCAGCCTAATTCCTTTAGTATTGACCATGAAAGAATGAAAAGGCAATAAGCCTTCAACTTATTTCATTTTCTTACTCTTGCTCTCCAGTGGTTTAATTTCTAAGTAAAAAAAAAAAAGTTTTCTATTTACTACTTTATAAAATACCTGAGGGTATAACATTTGAGGGTGTGTATCTTATCTGTATCAACCACAACTAATGCTCATTTCAGCTCTTTACCCATTGGAGGCACTCAAAGTGACATGAAAAAGAGAATTCAAACTATGGATAAAAATTTAAAGAAGAGCCACAATATATAAGCTCAGTCTTAGAAACATACTTACATTCTTAATTTAAAATTTAAATATATAAGGAACATCAAGGATTTAAAAGATTTTAATCATTAAAATTATATCCCAAATAAGTTTATAGTTTATATTTTAAAACACTTTCACAAGTGTAAAATAGAGCAGAATTTAAAATAAATAACACGTTGAGTAGATCTAATTTGTTTCTCTAAGTTTCCATGAGTTAAGGACTGCCAGCATCTCAGAAAGAGCTGTCATTGACATATTCAGATCTGGATTCAAAATAACAGTAACTATACATACTCTCAAGGTGAGACATACTGAAACCACAGAGAGTTTCCAGTCTCATTTTACGAACTTTTCAGATTTTTTTTTGTGTGTGAATACAATAACAAGAAGTGCATTTTATATTTACACTAATGTTGCTAAAAATGTTTAAAAATTATTCTATATATATAAAAGCCTAAGTGACCTTTACAACCAGTTGCTATGATGTGCACTGACCACCAGAGGGCAGATGCTCAATGAGGAGCTGCTCCTTGGTGGTCAGTATGCTCCCACAGCCAACCTCCTGTGGCTGGCCAACCTTCTGCAGTCCCTCCCCCTAGCTGGCCAGCCCCAGTCAGCCCCAATAGCTGGCCAGGCCGAGGGATCCCACCCATGCACAGATTTGTGCACCAAACCTTTAGTGATAAATAACATCCTTAAACTACAATAAAAAGTAACACAATAGTAACTCACAATGATATTTTATAACTTCATAAAATACTCATCTGCTTTTAAAATATAAAATGTCTTCGAAACCTAATCTGGTGCTGTAAGCAATATGCATATCCTGATTTTGTAATCACAGGTGATTTAAATTTTGTTAGAATTAAAGTCAGTTTTTACTTTCATGTATTTTCTCTCTGCATCATACTCCCACCTCTCTCCTTTTTGATTGACTAGTCAGGGGTGAGCAAACTTTTTGACTCGAGGGCCACAATGGGTTCTTAAACTGGACCGGAGGGCCGGAACAAAAGCATGGATGGAGTGTTTGTGTGAACTAATATAAATTCAAAGTAAACATCATTACATAAAAGGGTACGGTCTTTTTTTTTTTTTAGTTTTATTCATTTCAAATGGGCCGGATCCGGCCCGCGGGCCGTAGTTTGCCCACGGCTGGACTAGATACTACCTATCTTTAAGGTTTCACTTCTCCAGGAAGCTCCCTTCCTGATCTAACATACATTTCATCCCAGGAAAGATAGATTAGCTAAGAGATTACAGACTACTCTTAATCCTGACTTTGCAAGTTAAAAGTTGTGGGAGCTTGGGCAAGTGGTTTAACATCTTGTACTTCACTCTCCAGTCCCTAAATAGGGATGATTACCTATTTCACTGGTTTTTCTGAGGATTATATTATTTAAGGCACAAAATGTGCTTAAAACAGCTCGCAGAAAGGCATGTTGTATGTGAGTAATAATTAGCACGTTCTTCTATAGTACCCTGTACTTCCCCTATTATGACATTGAACACTCTGTAATTACAGCTTATTGATTTATCCCATTTTCCAGAAAGATTATAAATTCTTGCAATTCTGAGAGAAACTGTCTTTTATTTGCCACCATATTCCCAGTGCCTATCATAGTCCCTAAGACACAACAAACTCTTTAATAAAAAGTATATGTTTTTTATTGATTTTTAGAGAGAGGAGAGAGAGAGGGAGAAACATTGATCAGTTGCCTTCCATATGCACACCACTGTCCAAAGGTCAAACCCACAACCAGGGTATGTGCCCTGACTGGGATTTGAACCTGTGACCTTTTGGTGTTCAAGATGACACTCCAACCATCTGAGTCACACCAGTCTGGGTGACTCAGTAGACTCTTACTGCGTGTTTCTTGAGTGAATTAAATCCCTACTGTGTCATAGGGAGTGAGATAGCAATTTTAAATACATCATGTTTTTGAAATTTCACAATTAGCAACTAACAAAATAGTTACATTTTATAGGTAAGGAAACTGATCCTCAGTCTACAGGATCAAGTCACAAGTGAATGACTTTGATCCCAACTACTTTGTTTGATATTGAGCTTTTATTATTTCTGTTCTTTTCCTTCTAACAAATGAGATATATGTATTCTACCACATGGTTGTGCCTCTCTTGAAATATTTTTGCTAGAGTTTATTTTCTTACACTATCACTCCAGTCAAATTTCTTTTTTAAGTCTTCTTTTTACTGCTTTCTTCCATAGCATCCTTTTCATGTACTTAATTCACTTTGAGTGCACTACGTATTGATTGATGTAATTTTGAAAAAACATCTGTAAATATTCTAAAGTTAAAATATAATTAAGACATAAACTGGACAAGAAGAAGTTTTGAATACTTTATAGCTTTTTTAATAAAGTTTGTTAATATCACAAAATTGAGACCCTAATTTAGGGGGATAATTTAGTGGGCCCACATAGAATAAAGTTCCCTGCATTTGCCATATAACCTTCTTGTTTAAAGGTTTTTATAGATCTTCTCTTCTTGAGAAAAATAATTCAAAAAACTTTTTGAAATATGATCATTTTGAACAATATATGTCTATAATTTTAACTATGGCGAGTGTACATTTTTGGTTTCTCATTTTTAGTGAACATATTTTATTTATTTACTTTTTACTGAATCTCATTGGATTGGCACATAAGAAAGGCAGTGGAACTAAACTGGTATTTTTATATGTTAGAAATAGCTTGTTCTAATAAGTTGTGTCTTTCTTATTGATTACTTTGTATAGATCTTTTTTAATTGTGATGAAAAAAGTATTCATATTGAACTTTTGTTCTATGTTGAGTTCAGTATTTTTTTAATCTATAATCTATTGTCAATTTATTTTATTTTATTTTACTTTATTTTATTACATGAGTATTTTTATTTTAATATTTTATTTTTACCTTTATTGTATTTTAATCACTCTAAGAGTAAAATAGTATTGAATTTTTAAAATTATACATATAGAGACAGAAATTATATACCTGTTTATGTGTGTGTGTGTGTGTATGTGTATATATATATAGAGAGAGAGAGAGAGACAGACAGACAGACAGACAATACAGACAGAGATAGAGAGAGAAATTTAGAAAGCTATTTTCATAAGTTTACCAAATATAAATTTAATAAAAATAAAACTTAAAGAAAGATTTAATTTTCTTTTACATGAATTAAGAACAATTTAAAAATAACTGTTAAATATTTGAGCTACAACAATATATTGATTAATATCTTAAAATAAATTTTGCTGTTATAAAATTAAAAAATAGAAGAATGTTATAGAGCTATATTCCATAGATTTGATTGGAGATGATTCTTTGCCTCAGAAAAGATTGTGAAATTAAGTCTATGGTACCTAATGTGTATGTGTTTTCAGATCTCATTTATTACCTACTAGAGGCCCAGTGCACAAAATTTGTGCAGGGTGGGGGGTTTCCCTCAGCCCAGCCTGCACCCTCTCCAATCTGGGAACCCACAGGGATTGGGCCTAAACTGGCAGTCGGATATCCCTCTCACAATCCGGGACTGCTGGCTCCCAACCGCTCGCCTGCCTGATTGCCCCTAACCACTTCTGCCTGCCAGCCTGATCACCCCGTAACCGCTCCCCTGCCAGCCTGATTGAAGCCTAACTGCTACCCTGCCGGCCTGATCGCTCCCAACTGCCCTCCCCTGCTGGCCCGATGGCCCCCAACTACCCTCCCCTGCTGGCCCGATCACCCCCAACTGCCCTCCCCTGCTGGCCTGATCGCCCACAACTTTCCTCCCCTGCCAGCCATCTGTGGTGGCCATCTTGTGACCACATGGGGGTGGCCATCTTGTGTGAGGGCATGATGGTCAATTTGCATATTACCTCTTCATTATATAGGATTGCTACATAACAAGTTAGTGCAAGTGTAGTGACTTAAACAACATTTATTATCTCACAGATTCTGTGGGTCAAGAGTCGGCATGGCTGAGCTATGACCTCTGCTTCAGTCTCTCACAGGCTGCAATCGCCGTCTCAGCTGAAGACCCAGCTAGAAAAAAACACACAAACAAACAAAAAAACACTTCCAAACTTCTTTGCATAGTCCTTGGAAGGGTTCAGTTCCTTCTGGGTCCTTGGACTGAGGACCCTTGACTGGAGGCCACCCTCAGTTTCTCACCACACTTTTCTCCCCAACATAACTTGATTTATCAAAGTCAGCTAAAAAGTCTATTAAGCAAAATGAGTCTATTAATCACAGAAGCAGCATCCTATTATATCTGCTGTATTCTATCAGTCCCAAGCAAAATTCTAGACTTAGCCCACACTCAAAGGGAAGAAATTACAAAAGGGTATGAATATCAGGAGGAAGTGATCGTTGGGGGTCATCTTAGAGTCAGCCTACTACAATTTTCTTTCTTCTCTCCTCCCCTTTCTCAAAAATATCCACTTTCAACAATGGAGATAGGAATCATCTTTTCTGAAATGGTTGTTAATCCAATGACAACATTTAAAATGAAAGTGCAAAAATATCTTTAAAAATTCAAAATATTTACATTAATTTATTTGAAGATAAATTATATTTTATAAAAGTTACATGGCTTGCTTCAACAAGAGTGGTGTTGCCTATTTTTAAAAAAATAGATATTCATTTCAATATGTCTATTAAACAGAAACCTTTCTATTTCAGAGAGCCAGCAACTTAATTTATACATTATTGTACATCTAAACTGAAAATATTTTCCTATCTACTTTTTTTATTGCTTTTGATTGGTTTTAAATTGTGTTTGGGATTTTGTTTAGCCCCTAAACACTGAATTGTTTGAATGCATATAAAAAGAAAATAGTACCTATTCATCATAATGAACACTAGTGTTAATTAAAATGTAGAACAATGGGTGAAAATTCATATGGCTTTTTAGTTTTGGAGAAAAGTAAAACATAAAGAGATCAAAGTCTTTTTTCATTTCAATCTGTATAATTTTATTTTATTTAATTTTTTTGTATGTGTTTGTGTGTGTGTGTTTTCGCTAGGTATTACATATGTGTCCTTATCTCCCATTGCCCCCCCAACCCTCCACTCATGCCCTCACCCCCACCCGGTGTCTGTGTCCATTGGTTAGGCTTATATGCATGCATACAAGTCCTTTGGTTGATCTCTCCCCTTTCCCCCCACCTCCCCTGCCTTCCCTTTGAGGTTTAATCTGTTTTTGTTTATCAGTTTATGTTGTTCATTATATTCCACAAATGAGTGAGATCATGTGATATTTATCTTTCTCTGACTGGCTTATTTCGCTTAGCATAATGCTCTCCAGTTCCATCCATGCTGTTGCAAATAGTAATAATTCCTTCTTTTTTAAAAAAAAAAAAATTAAAAAAAGAGATCAAAGTATTACTCTTCCAGTTCCATTGATCCTTCTGTTTAAAAACTATTTGTTTAAGAATATGAATATCCATAAAAATGGAAACAAGTTACATTTAGTCTATGAGATTCAGAATGTCCTTCATGTTTATTAAAATTTTATAATGAAACATTATATATTATAAAATATAACAAGAAATAATTTAATAATTTAATTTTGAAGTTTTTTTATCCATTTTTAGCGTTTATTCTCAGTAAGTACAAAGATCATGTACTAGACTTACAAAAGGAAAAATTATTTGGTTTTATTTTATTTTATTTAATTTTGGATAACATATAGCAGGGTTTCAAAATGTTGTAAACATGTTGAAAGTAGGAAGATAGGTGGTATTTCTTTGGAGTCAATTTTGAAGGTGAATACAATTTCAATAATTCAGTTACAAATAAGTAAATGTACTCTTCTTGTTTTTCAATTTTTAATCAAGAAATATGTGATACTCAACAAACTACTTAGCATAATGATTAAAAATTCCATTTTTAATAATGTTTTTTATTTCTAAGTCTTAAAAATGTAAGTGATGGAACAAGTTCTTCTTCATATTCTCAAAATATGTATAATACCCTACCTGATTAAATCTATAAACTGAAATTTATTAATTGTGATCTTTGTTAACAAATGTATATATTTGGAGAATCAGGGGAAAAACATGAATATTCTATATAATGTTTTAGTTATCTGTCACTTCAAAATTTCAAGCCATTCACTTCTTTTTTGTCCAGTTCAGTTTACTTACTTATTAGAGGCCCGATGCACAAAATTCATGCAAGAGTAGGCCTTCCTTCCCCTGGCTGCCAGCACCAGTTTCCCTCTGGCACCCTGGACCTGGGCTTCTCTTGCAGCCCCGGCTTCATCTGGAAGGATGTCTGGAAGGACATCTGGCCTAATTAGCATATTATGCTTTTATTATTATTAATTAGAGCTGGAATAAAGACCTATTAGACTGAGTTCATTTCCAGATGCAAAAAGCAAGATGAATCCTTTATTATAGGATGCAAAACTTTCGTTTGGCTAAAAGGAGAAATAGAGCCTAAGGCAGCAATTTTCAACCTTTTTCATCTCATGGCACACAAACTAATTACTAAAAATCTGTGTAAACTACTATGGACGTCTGATGATAATGATGTATCAGTATGGGGTCATCAATTGTAACAAATCTACCTCGGTGGTTGTGGTACCAGTAGTGGGAAGTTTGCATGTATAGGGATGGGGCATACAGAAGCTCTCTGTACTTCCTACTCAACGTTTCTATGAATCTAAGAATGTTCTAAAAATAAATTCTGTTAGTTTAAAAACTTGGCTGAAAAAAATCATTAGCAATAAATGCTATTTGTTTTTTGTGTAATAATTTAATGTTTGAAATACATTTAAAATTTTAAAAAACTGATTTTTTGTTTTAATATTATTATGTCAAAATTACACTATGGGCATCTATAAAACCATAGATTTGCTCCTTTTTAAAATATATATATTTTTATTGATTTCAAAGAGAGGAAGGGGGAGGGAGTGAGAGATAGAAACATTAATGATGAGAGAGAATCATTGCTTAGCTGTGCCCTGCATGACCCACATTGGGGAATCAAGCCTGCAACCCAAGCATATGCCCTGACCGGGAATGGAATCATGACCTCCTCGTTCATAGGTCCATGCTCAAATACTGAGCCATTCTGGCTGTGCTAAATTATATTTTTATTTGCTCTCTAAAATCATGGACAGCTAATGAGTAGGAGAACTTTATTTACCCATAATAAGTAATAAAATGATAATTTTTCACTTACTAAGTTTGAAAAAACTATAAACATCATTCATTGTTTATAATCATGGGCTAATAATTACACAAATTGTTTTGTCTCTGATTCTATATCTTAGCTTTATAATTAATATGAATCTTTTGGGTTCAGTGACTCTACTGCTAATCACAACTGTCTACTATCTGTTTCCCCAACAGTTTATTTTTACTCCGCAATATTTTAGGGTGCATTTTAGTTAATTTCTATAAATTAACTAGTTCTTTCCTGCTTGTATGAGCCAAACTCAGTTAATGGTATTTTAAATAAATACCTATTGTCATCTCTGGACCAAATTGGATGTATTACATAGAGCATTACTCAACTTTTTGTTCTTTGTTATTTACTATGAATTAAAATATTTTTTCTTTGTCAACTATGTGTAAAATGGGACAAAAGAATTCAGTAAAAGTAAAAAGTTAAAAATAGTTTTAATTTTCAAAAAACTGTTAAGAACTATGACTATCAAATGCAAAAATATTGGATAGTTGACTTTTGTTGTTAACTTCAAAAACATCATTCTGATCACATACAGAGATTTTTGAAACTCAGAGTGCAGAGGTTAACCAAAAATTGTAGAGTGGGAAAGGAATAGTACATTTAGGACTATTTTCTTACTGTACAGAGATTATTTTTTAAAATTTTTATTGGCTATAATATGATGAGACAGAAGGCTTATAGCTTATAGATTGGGGCAGTATATTATAGAATCCCTACATAACTTTAGGGAATCCAAAGACACAGAGGACCTGTGTCTGTCTTTCCATCTGGAATTACAGAAAGAGTCAGCCTTAACAAACACACTGCATGTAGGTAAGAACCTGAAGACCATCAGAGACAAAAGGATCTGGTATGAGAAAGGAACTAACCATTCAACAAAGGAAAATTGCAGAATTCCTAGGCGCTATCTCTGTTTATGGTCTCACACTGTGACAGTTATTTAATGTAGCAGATGTTTGCAGAGAAATGACCACAGGTGAGAGGCTTGTTATCTGATGCCAAGATCCTCTCAGTCGATAAATGTTAGGTAATTACAGGGATGAGGCAAATAGTCACTTATAACTTGGGTAGTCAGGTATCCCTAGAGAAGGGTTTTTGAAATAAAACTGATTCTTTTGTAAAGGAATGTGGTTCTTTGCCAAAAGCATCCTTATAACAATTGATTTTCTTCCCTCATGAAACTTTTCCTTTTGGCATCTCTAATACACTTCTCTGCCAGAAGACAACACTTGCATCATCTCCATCCTTCAGGAAAACAAAATTTAATAACACGAAACGTCAAATGTCTCAGTCTCTTTCCAGTCAGGCGACTCCTTGGCTCCTATGAAAATTTGCCTAATGCCTCTCTAAAACCAGCTCATTACAACAAAATATATAAGTGAAGGCAACTTTCAATGAACTGAAAATGATTTCTGTTCTCCCATGCACCCATTAATGAAGAAGGCTCACTCGGATGTCACTCAAGAGGGAGAGAAGGTCTACCCATACTGACTACCTGTCCACCTGTGTTTCCATGTACACTCAGAAGTAGTTGGTGGTTTCTAAACAGACCATGTTTTGTCTCTTTATGCAGCCTGCTTTCTGGTCAGGAAGTACTGCTTATAGGTACTGCTTTCATTTGATTCCTCTTTTTTCTCTGTCTGTTCTCTTGCTATTTCAGTGTTTAGTTTAGAAAAAGAAGAAAGTTAAATATGCATGTGGTTAAAATATGTACCAAAGTCAATAATAAAAAGTTAAAACCTATTGTCAAAACTCCCTTTAATGGCAGCTCTATTTTCCAGGAGTCAACAGAGTTAACTGTTTGTATTCTCTTCTCAATTAACTCAATAGTGTTAAATATCATACTTTTGTCACTATTCCTTGCATTAATTCTAGACATTATCTATTGAGTCTTAGCTATGGGAGATGAAGCTTTAAACACCTTAAGTTATGCCCATTTTTTTTAGCCAATATCCACCTACAACTATTGACCTCTTAATTTTCCTCAGTATAACTTGATTTTTCTCTATAAAAATATGAAGACATTAGCACCACTGCTCTTATCTCCAACTCTACTCCTCCCTTTTACTTTCCAAATTTTGTGACTGTATTTTTATTTTTATATCATTCATGTAAAAAACGTTTATACTCTGGTAATATTCTTATCTTCTGTATAACCTATTATAGGTTATTTTAAAAGATGAAAAATAAAAACACAATTTATATAAATTTTATCTACTTATTTGGTTTTTTGTTTTACTGCAGAACAATTAGTGCACTAGGATGTTATTTTTTTCTTATAGGTCCAGTGTCCCTAACCTTATCATTCCATGTATAATGCTCATAGCTTTTAAGTCAATTTCTCTCAAAACTTTATTAATTATAATTATATATTTTAGCTTGCCTAAAATGTATTTTCTGTAACTTTCTTAAATGCTTTCTCTATACACATTCCCTTCAGGAGGCCTAGTTACTTTTTTGTTGAAAACAGTGTAATTTTTTCAGCATACCACTAATATTTTCAGTGCACCCTTATAATGGGTTTGCTAAAAACAGCTCTTCCCACAATAATCACCATCTCTGCTTTCACAAATACCTGGAAATTCAAGCTCTAGGATGATAACAGCTCAGAGTGGTAGTGCAAGAAAAAGGTAATCTATTGCCTCCTGGGAGATAAAATATCCTCAAGTAGATATCTGTGGTCAGAATTCGAGAATAAGGCCGAAACCGGTTTGGCTCAGTGGATAGAGCATCGGCCTGCGGACTGAAAGGTCCCAGGTTCGATTCCGGTCAAGGGCGTGTACCTGGGTTGCGGGCACATCCCCAGTAGGAGATGTGCAGGAGGCAGCTGATCGATGTTTCTCTCTCATCGATGTTTCTAACTCTCTATCTCTCTCCCTTCCTCTCTGTAAAAAATCAATAAAATATGTTTAAAAAAAAAAGAATTCGAGAATAAGAAACCTTGTTTCAGGTCACAGTAAGGATTATGATTTTTTTATAGTTCATGTGTTCAGATTGTTAGGGAGCCATCCATCAGAGTTGAACATTTCATCTTTGTTCACTGATGCTTTACTAGATGAATGTATATGAGATGATCAAAGTTAGTTGAGGAGTTACACACATCAACTTGCCCTCCTAATATCATTCTGATCACTATATTTGACTTTCAGGATCACAATGTTTGACCCTAAAATAATAAAGGTATTTTCCATGTATTGCTACAGTGAATAATTTCCAAATTTCAGTAAATTAAACAATCAAATTATGATTTATTTATTTATTTACTTATTTACTTAACTCTCTGATGCCAGTGAGAGATCTCTCCTGGGAACCTTTTGTCTAATGGTGATTCTGGACTTCAGAATCATTCTACTGTATGGCTTTGACAACTAAAAATTATTTAATTATAGTCATAAGGATGGAGGTTTGGTCCCTAACCAAGGATCTGGGAGGAAATTTTAAGGACAAGGACAAAGTAGGGTCCATTACTACCTTCCACATTCTCTTGTCCAGGAATAGTCACAGCTACCAGTTTAACTACATAGCATTTTGGAAAATGTAGTCTCCCTGTGTATAATGTAAGAAGAAGCAAGATTGTTGAGACTCTATCCAGTCATGTCACTCCATGCATAATAATCAGAATCTACTCCATGCATTCTGATTATTGCTAAATGTCATGTCAGCATAGGTGGTTTCTTCTTGGAGAATTAGTAATGTAATTAAGCAAAAAAAAAGGGTAGGTGGGAATTGGTTGAAAAATATTGGAAAAAAAGGGGGGGGGGAAATAAGCATTATTCTGAAGTCTAGAAATTTAAAACTGTTTTATCACAGAAAACAATATGAAATAGCCTTCATAAAACAAGGGCAAAAAGTCATACCGAGCCAAAGGTAAAATATTTAATTTACATCTTTGTTTAAAAATTAAACGCCTTAGCTTTTTCTTTCTTTCTCTTTAGTGGTACAATTGACTATTTTTTTTATTTGTTTGAGTTTCTCTGAATTTAAAGACATTCCTATTGGAGCAAGTAGGTGCCAATCAAATAGGTATTCATTTTATGCTACTTGCTAAACTACATTTTACTCAACCAAGAAGTAGGTTAAATGACATTTTGGTGAGTTTTCATTACTCCAGACAGTCATGTAACTAAATAAATATCAGCCCTCAAATGCAATACAGCATTATTTATTCTGGTGTGTAAGCATGTAAACATGACAAAGTGAAGCTGTTAAAACAATGAAATATTAGCACTGTAAAGTAGTGGAGCACAATTTAATATATTTTAGCACCAGACTTACTCTTATGAGTATGTGATTTTTGTCATATAAATATATTTTTAATTTCTCATGCTCTCTAACAGTTCCTGCCTTTAGGGAACGTCAGTGTTGCTTTATTTATTAATACTGACACACCTATGATGAATGAAGGCTTATCACCTGAGATAGTTTGTTCCCACTTGAATTTCCTACACTATTATATAGTCTACATAGTTTATGATGTCTTATTTTAGCTTAATGACCTAAATAAGATAATATTACATGAATTATGGGGCAACAGACATATTTTGTAACATAGATTCTGCCAAGTGATGATCCAATCCCAGAAGGACTTCAGGAAGATTCTGGTGTTGCCATATTTCTACTGCAGACCCTTTGCCAGAGAGAATGTGGGAGTACAAGAGGTGAAAGAGCAAGAACAAGCAAGAGACTGAGAGAGGGTTTGAACTTAAAATAGAAAAGTTTAAAAAAAGGAAGATGGATGAATTTATATGGTATAAGGGGATTGAAATAAGTGTCTTGTTCTGAAATTTCAAAGTTTAACATCCATTTAAATCTCTTATTATATCTGGACCTATTCACTCCCAGAATTTGGACATACTATTTAACTTCTTAGATTTCTTACTTGGTGATTTGATAAATTACACAGAAAGATAATTACTAAGTTTTTCTTTTAAAATGTGTTGGGAAATTACATTTATTATGTTCATAACTTTCAAATAGTAAAATGTCATCCTGTGATTTTAATTAATTTTAAAAATTAGGTGCTAAATTTGACTATCATTCACAGATTTTGATCAACCAGAAAACACACAATTTAGCTGGCCACTATTTGGGCCTTAACTTATTACATAAATTAATAAAATATAATATATTTATAAGCAGAATATTACACTGAACATAAAGTCTATACATAATTATTTAGTAGAAAATACCAGTGCCATTTCTATTTACAGTTCTTCTTACATTTTCAAAGTTCACTTTTAGTGCACTCTTAGGTCAGTTAAGGAATGTGTAGCAGACTAGGAACCCATGAAAATAATTTTTAAGAAGTGGTCCAGTAAATCAAAGGAGGGAAATATCTTTGCTCATCTTCTGATTCCTAATGTTTACTATTTTGCTTGATATATTTAAAACTTCCTATCTGGAAACAGTCCAAGTGCCCATCAATAGATGAGTGGATAAAAAATCCGTGGTACATTTACACCATGGAATACTATGCAGCAGTAAAAAAGAAGGATCTCTTACCCTTTGAGACAGCATGGAAGGACCTGGAGAGTATCATGTTAAGGGAAAGAAGCCATTCAGAGAAAGACAGTTATCACATGATCTCATTCATATGTGGAATCTAGTGAACAAAATAGATCCAGAGACATGGAAGCATGGAACAAACTGGAATCTCAGAAGGAAGGTGGGGTTGGGTGGGTGGGAAGAGATCAAACAAAGAACTTATATGAATATATGCAGAACACACTGACACAGACAATAGGGTGGGGAAGGCCTGGGGCAGGGGGCAGGTGCAGGCTAGAATAGGTCAGGGAGGGAGGAGGGGAAGAGGACATATGTAATGCTTTCAACAATGAAGATTTAAAAAAAAACAACACCACTTCATATTGTCTTGAAAGAAGAAATCCAGCTTCAACAATTAGAACTTAGCCAGTAGAGGTTCTCTATCAAGTATAAGTTGACATTTGTGAGGCAGAGGTAATTAATTCTACACAACAGATCAATGGCTGACAAGTAAGATGCTGAGGAAGTGAAATGCAAACATTAAACAAATTATGACTCCCTTTATGCAATCACAGAATACTCAGATGGGTTTTTTGAACAATGGATGGGAAGCAGTCTCTGAAGTTATTTAGAAAACATAATCCATCCCTGAGACTATATGTGGTGAAAACTCCCTGTTTATAAATAACTACAGATTTTTATATATTCTCATCCTGTCTAAATTCAAAGCTTGAATAACAAATGTATACCCTGCTAATCATAATTTAAAAAAGAAAACAGAAGAAGCAAAATACAATGATAAACTATATAAGGTTCAGAATCTGATCAAAATTCAAGTTTAGACTGACACTCTTCTTAATTGTTTAATTTTGGGTATGTTTATCCTCAGGGAGCTCAACTTACTCATATGCAAAACATGGATGTTCATGCTATGTACATCACAGACTTGAGGGATGAAAGAGAAAGTATTTGTAAAATGCCTTACACAGAGCAAGGCACATGTTTGCACTCAAAAAAGAGTAAGATCATTAGAGACTCACTGGAGAAGAGTATAACAATCCCATATAGGAAAATATTAATTTAATATTGGTTAATTAATTTTTATGCATAGGTTAACATCCATATTTAGTAGACATATTTTTTCTAAAAATAGAATAGATAAAACTAGAGGAAACATTTTATCAAATGTTTTGATAAAAATAGAGTGAGAAAAGTTGAGTTAGATATCAGGAAAGATTGACCAGAAGCCAGTTGTGAAAAGCCACAAGGGACCACTGCCTTTGATGGAAGTTCTGGCAATTAAGAGGAGAAATTATAGTAGTGTAAGCCAAGGAAAAAGCTAATGAACACAGAGAGAACAAAGCTCCTGAGTTCTTTTTCTCCAGGGAGTCAGTAGTAGAAAAGTCTAGAAATAGCTTAATATTAGCTCCCCCCCCCCAAAAAAAAGGTGATAATGACATAGGCCAGGGAGAGAAAATAAAACTAGCTAACGTGGAGGGAGCAAACTAATAAAAAAACAATTTTCTACAAGAGTTGAAATGACATGCATGCAGCCCAACTTATATAATCATGAGATAGTGAGCTTGGAAATAAACTTCACTCAATATCTATTATTTGAAATTAGAGTTTCCTTCATACAGCTGTAAAAAGTGGAATGTATCCGACAGGTGATAGCTGTAGTGAAAAGGTGACAAATATACATCACCGAGTAAATGAAAAATGAGGACATAATAGGAACATTCAGGCTTTTGTAGTGAAGGGTTCCAGAAAAGGTCTCCCCCACATGGCCACTTGGACGTGGGAATTATTTTGAGCTGAAGGTAAAAGAGACCCTGAGAGCATAAGAGAAACTTTTACTTTTCCCTTAAATAATTTAAATTGGGGGCCTTTCCCATAATAAGAGTTATTACCATAAACAACTGTGTATGTCCTATCTATATGGTAGGTCAAAAAGCTGCTCATCTTGTCATCCTATGAATTATACTTCTCCCCTCTGAAGCCCCATACCCGTTATCCCAGTCCTTAGCTTAGAATGTCATACATACCTCATTTAGCTTTCTGTCTCTGTACCTCTCAATTATGTGAGGTCTCTGACTCTCTCGTGGATGCGGGGTTCCCCAAAATACATAATTAAATGTGGTTATTTTATCCTGTTAATCTGTCTCCTGTCAAATGTCTAGAACAGCCAGATGAAGCTAGAAGGGTACAGGAACATTTCTTTACCCTAGCAGTAGGGGGGAAAAAAAATCTCCCTTTTTAATTCTTGAGTGATAACTTCAGGAACTCAGCTAGGAAAATTGGAAAAAGAAATGTCCCCTGGATAGACTTCAATTTGGGTTATATTCCAAAGGCCATAAAACTCTATCCATCTGACAAGTTTTCATAGAGTTGATTTTGACCAGAGATCTCATTTTGTACATTGCTAGTTACTGTGGGTTCTGGCTCATGGTCTTGACCATTTTATACTTGCTGCCCTTGTAATATGATTATAGTTACCTAATAGGTCCCCAGACAGCCATAGTGGGTTTAGAGTTGAGACTATAGGTCACATTTCAACGTCTTTTTGCCATTTTTGTTGCTTTTCTCTAGTTCCTCTTAAAATTGTGCTCTCTAAACAGGATCAATTTTTATAATAAAGTATAATATATAAAAATTATGTTTTCTTTTTATAGCTCTTAATAGCATTATTGCAGTTCAGGGAAGAGTTACTGTGCCATTTGTTCTTATAGTTTTAGGCCTCCCATATACATTTAGGCCTGGTGCACGAAATTTGAAATTTGTGCACTGGGGGGAGGGGCGGTCCCACAGACCGGCCTGCACCCTCTCACAGTCCAGGAACCCTCAGGGGATGTCCTACTTCCTCGGAGGTGGGAGAGGCTCCTGCCACTGCTGCTGTGCTCGCCAGCTGTGAGCCTGGCTTCTAGCTGAGTTGCACTTCCCCTGTGGGAGTGCACTGACCACCAGGAGGCAGCTCCTGTGTTGAGCATCTGCCCCCTGGTGGTCAGTGCGCATCATAGCGACCGGTAGTCCAGCCATTTGGTTGATTTGCATATTATCCTTTTATTATATAGGATTACCACAGCTAACTTCTTGGTCAACGCTTTTATTATCTTGAGTCTGAGTTATTGCAATTGTTTCTTACCTACTTTTTCTCATTTTAATTCATCCTACTCTCAGGTAATCTTTCTTAAGCAACTTTTCATATGTTAATTTCCTCAACTACTCTATTATCCAGCACCATTCTTTGCTTTTCAAAAATTTCCATTGTAAAACCTCCCCTTCACATTATTTAGGCATGGGATAGGGTAAACCCAACTTCCTGCCAAAGAAATAAAAGTAGTCTCTGATTTCCTGAAATTAGCCATTGGGCTTCACACCTGTGAATCCAATGATGGTCTTAAGAATGAATACGTAGCACAGTAAAACACAACGAGGTATCAGTAGTTAGTTTTTGAAGAAAAATATTTCTCCTCCCGTTGCAGAGAGGTAAAAGTTAAATTTATTTCCTTCTTGTGGACATCACAGTAAGAATATGTGAGGTCTGAAACCACAGCAGCCATTTTTGTTGCCAGGAGAACTAATTTTAGAATGAAACTGACATGTTAGAGTGAGTAGAGCTAAGAGAGGTAGCATGATTGGTATAGCAAACTTGATTAAATGATGCCATGATTAAAGCCAGTCCCATCTCTGATCTTTGCAATCACACAAGCCAATAAATTCCCTTGTTGGCTTAAAGCAGTATTATATTTCTGCCTTCTTTTCCTATCTAAAGCATTTTATCAGGTAGAATATATTTTTGGTCAATAATATCACATCTAAAATTTTACAACGCTGCTTTGAATTCTGTTCCTACTAAAGTAGTTAATACCCAATGTTTTGAAATTGGAACATGGACTATTACCTAATAATCATGTTTCAATTGAATTTTTAACAAAAGTTAGTTAGTCTCAATATTTTCATATCAAACCATATTGAAAAGTTGTCAACTTAATCCAGATATTTTTTTGACACACATATTTATTTTGGTGACCATAAGATTTTATCCAGTTTTATTGAGATACTAGAGTCCTGGTGCACGAAATCCATGCATTGGAGGGGGTCCGTAGGCCTGGCTGGCGATCAGGGCCGATTAGGGCCGGGGCAGAGAGGAGGCGACGGTTGCCGAGCCGGGCACGAAAGGAACAGATGCTGGACACTGACGCTGCCATTGTCGGCGCCCCGCCACCGCGAGGTTCCCCACCTCCCCCCTCCTCCTTCCCTCACCGCTGCACCACCATGGCAGGCAGGTGGCGGGCCGATTTGGGCCTGCTGGCTGGGGGGAGAAACAGGGTATGGAAGGTTGGAGCCGGCCCTTGGCCCCCCTGGGAAAGGGGTTGTGTCCACCACCCACCCCTGGTTCCCCGTCCTAGCCCGGGGGCTGGCCCCGATCAGGCGACTGGGGCCTGCCAGCCAGGGGAGGGACTGAGGGAGGTTGGCCAGCTGGGGGAGGTTGGCTGTGGGAGCACACTGACCACCAGGGGGCAGCTCCTGCATTGAACGTCTGCCCCCTGGTGGTCAATGCAAGTAACAGCAACTGGTCGTTCTGGTTGTTCCTGTCACATAGGCTTTTATATATATATATATAGACTAGTAGCCCAGTGCACGAAATTCGTACACTGGGGTGGGGGGGGGAGAAGGGGCCCCTCAGTCTGGCCTTCACCCTCTCCAATCTGAGACCCCTCAGGGAATGTCCAACTACCTGTTTGTGCCCACACTTTTAACAGATAACAGCTCCATTGTTGTTCCTTTCTTATGCTTAAAACCATTGGAATTAGTAGGTATTCAAAGTGTGTATACATTTTGGGGGGACACCCTGTATATCTCTAGTCAGTGGTGAAAAAAACCAACAGCAGATTTGGAACCCCCAGACAGGGAACCTTGCTCATTCCCCACATGTCTCCCCACTTCACTTTCCACCTTCGTGGGCAGCAGGAGAATCAATGTTTTCTCTCATTAATTCGGAAAAGCAC
>NW_005364225.1:1226059-1294743 GCF_000412655.1 Myotis brandtii
GAGCTGAGAGCCGGCTTTCTCTCTGAGGCTCAGCTGCTGAAAGCAGGTTTCTGGCCTTTGTTTACCTTCTGTATTCGAAGCAATGTTGCGGTCTTGCTGGCTGAAGCCTGGCTGACTAAAGCAGGTTTCTGGGGTTTGGTTTAGCTTCTATATTTGTTACAATGTTTCAAACTGCAAGCTCAGAGGCCAGCAAGGCAGGCGGGGGAGCTTGGCTTCCTCCGTCACTGAAGCAAGCAAGCCTCCGTGTTCACTTCAAGCTGCCTGGCTGCCGGCCGCCATCTTGGCTGGCAGTTAATTTGCATATCTCCCTGATTAGCCAATGGGAAGGGTAGCGGAGGTACGGCTAATTACCCTGTTTCTCTTTTATTAGATAGGATAATTGACATATAACACTATATAAGCTTAGAATGTAAAACATAATGATTTGATATATGTATATTGCGTGAGACTATTATCACAAGTTTAATTAACATCCATTACTCACATAGTTACAATTTTTTTTCATGTGATGAGAACTTTTGCCAACTGTTCCCTTAGAAACTTTCCAATATACATTACAGCATTGTTAATGCCAGTCACTCTGCTGTACATTATATCACAGAGGCTATTTATCTTAGAATTGGAAGTTTGTATATTTTAACCACCTTTACCTCTTTCCATCCACCTCTATCTGCCACCTATAGCAACAACCAATCAATTATGTTTCTACAAATTAATATTTTTTAAGATTTCATATGCAAAAGAGCTCATATAATATTTATCTTTCTCTATCTGATTTATTTTACTTAGCATAATTTTCTCAGGTTTTATGCATGCTATCATAAATGACAGGATTTTCTTCTTTTTTATAGCTGAAGTAATATTCCATTACATGTATATTTTTTGCTATTAATCTGTCTTTCTATCTGTCTATTTATTATCTATCTATCTGTCTGCTGATCTATATTACAAGTTCTGGTTCCATTTACATGTCAATGGACACGTGTTATTTCAATGTCTTAGCTATTGTAAGTAATGCTGAAATAAACATCAGTGGGTGCAGATATGTCTTAGAAATAGTGATTTTATTTCCTTCAGATAAAAACCCCGCAGTAGCATTGCTGGACTATATGATAGTTTTATTTTTAATTTTTTGAGCAACCTCCATGCTATTTTCCATATTGACTGCACCAATTTACATTCCCATAAATCCTTTACTTTCCTTTTCTCCACATCCTCGCTGGCACTTATCATGGTTTATATTTTGATAATAGCCTTTCTAATTGGTTTGAGGTGATAATTCATTCTGGTTTTGATATGCACTTTCCTAATGCTTAGTGGTGTTGAGCACAATTTTATGTACCTTTTTTGGTCACTTATAGGTCTTCTTTGGGGAGAAATATACTCAAGTCTATCTATCTATTTATTTATTTGGCTATTGAGTTGTATTTTTGTTATATATTTTGGATATTAACCCCTTATCAGACCTGTGGTTTGTAAATATCTTCTCCATTTCCATAGATTGTCTTCTCACATTGTTAATCATTTATTTTGCTGTTTAAAAGCAAAGACAATTTTAAAATAGTAAAGAAAGCTTTTTGCTTTAATGTATTCCCACTTGTTTATATTTGCACTTGTTGCTTGTGCTTTAGGTGTCATATCCAAAAAGTTATTAACAAGATCAATGTCAAGAATTTTTTTTCCTAGATGTTCTCCTAAAAGTCAGTAGCATTTCCATACACAAACAATAAATTATCTGAATTTCTTTTTTCAAAAAAAAAAAACACACTGACATCTATAATAATAAAAGCATAATATGCTAATTAGACTGGACAGCCGAACGACCTTCCAGACGTCCTTCCAGACAAAGCTGGGGCTGCAAGGGCCAAGCCCCTTGCATGAATTTCATGCATCAGGCCTCTAGTTTACAATCATATCAAAACAATAAAATACTTAGGAGTACATTTAACCAAGGAGGTGGAAGAGCTATACACTGAAAACTATGACACCGATGAAAGAAACTGAAGATGCAAGTAAATGGAAAGTCAATTTCATGATCTCAACGGAATCCTGAGAAGGAAAACTGGAGGCACCACACTTTTCCTACTTCAAACTTTATTACAAGTCCGTAGCAATCAAAACAGTATGGTACTGACATAAAAACACACCTAGACCCATGGCATAGAATCTAGAATCCAGAAATAAGTTCATGAATAAAGAGTCAAATAATAGTTAACAAGTAAGCCATGAATACTCAATGGATAAATGAATCTCTTTAATAAATAATGCTGGACAAAAATGGAAATTCACCAGCAAATGAATGAAATTATACCCGTATCACACACCACTCACAAAAATTAACTCAAAATGAAGTAAAGACGTAACTGTAAGATCGGAAACTATAAAACTCCTAGCAGACAATGAGAGTTTTATAATTATTTTCATAAATGCTTCAAGCAGTTATATATTTTCAGATCACATTGTTTTCTGTTTTGACGACTTTTCTATGAGATTCATCCTACAACATAACCAAAATGCTGTTTTCTTCTTTATGGTTTAGCTGCAGCAGAAAAAGTTAGACTTATCTAATAATGTATGCTGTGTCGGGAGTATATGTGACTACCATCAGCTTTCATATGATTATTTTTTAATTTGAATAAGAAGGGTAAAACTGGCTGATGCCAAATATTTTACCATGCCACGTTCTGAATTTCAGCTCTCATGAGATCGGGTTCTGGGAGTTGAAGAAAAGTGAAAATAGAGCAGTGGATATAAGAGTTTGGGGTTTTTTGTTTGTTTGTTTGTTCTTTTGTTTGTTTGGCTGGCTGGTTTTTATAATGAAAGCAACCTAAGCAAAGTACATTCAAATGTTATAAATTATTCCTGGCCCTGGCTGTTTTGGCTCAGTGGATAGAGCATCGGCTGGTGGAGGCCCCCAGGTTTGATTCCAGTTAAGGGCCTGTACCTCAGTTGCAGGCTTCATTCCAACCCTGGTCTATGCAGGAGGCAACCAATTGATGTGTCTCTCTCACATCAATGTTTCTCTCTGTCTCTCCCCCTCCCTTCTAAAAATCAATGGGCTGAAACCGGTTTGGCTCAGTGGATAGAGCATTGGCCTGCGGACTGAGGGGTCTCGGGTTCGATTCCGGTCAAGGGCATGTACCTGGGTTGCGGGCACATCCCCAGTGGGAGATATGCAGGAGGCAGCTAATCGATGTTTCTCTCTCATCGATGTTTCTAACTCTCTATCTCTCTCCCTTCCTCTCTGTAAAAAAATCAATAAAATATATTTTTAAAAAATCAATGGGAAAAATATCCTCAGATGAGGATTAACAAAAACAAAAAAGTTATTCCTGAATAAAATTACTTCATGCCTTTACTCAGAGTGCTATTAATATCCCCTTAAGAATAAGGTTGTCAGACTTAGCAAATAAAATACAGAACTCCCATTAAAATATTAATTTTAGGTAAACAGCAAATAATATTTTAGTATAAGTGTGTATCATACAATACATAGTGTATTGTATTTTATTTTATAACCATAATTGAACACTGATATTCTATTTTTGTAATTCATAATTTTACTGGATTTTTAAAAATAAAAATAATTAATTCGTATTTCCTTTTTGTAACCAGAGGAACATAGGAGTTATCCTAATATGATGAAATACACAGAACACAACATATAAAAATATTCACTCAAATAAACTCCTTGTATGAAGAAATATCTTTATGGTGTTTGGACTTCATTCAATGCAGTATCATTGTAATAGAACATATACTCCTTGGAACAGCTGTCCAGCTAAACATGAAAATCTGTTCTCATCTTACTAGTATTCAATTTCATCTAGAACAGTGGGTCTCAACCTAGGCTGCACATTAGAATCACCTGGGAATCTTTTTAAAATCCTGATTTCTGGGCCACATCCTCTGGAAATTCTGTTTCTTTGTTACTAATGTTGTGGCCCCACCCCATAACAAAGAAACAGAATTTCGGGAGGATGAGGCCCAGAAATCAGAATTTTAAAAAAGATTCCCAGGTGATTCTAATGTGCAGCCAAGGTTGAGAACCATTGATATATATATAGATGTGTGATGATAGCAAATTTGTTTGAAGCCAATAAGAATGCAAATTTTGGAAGAATCTGTGAGTGTATTAATAAGCCATAAGATTTTGTGGCAATATTAATGCAGTTCAATTATAATGCTTGAGGAAAGGTTTGTTGTAAGAAATGACTACACCTTGGGAAACATCAGCTTCCTTGCTAATTATACTTTCAAGGAGATGAAAGATCACTCTGCTTTAGAAACACTGCCCTCTTCAATGGAAACATAGATTTTCTTATAGGGCAACACAGTAACAGGGAAAAATCAAAGGCTTCATTTGTTAGTCAAAGTTACTAGTTTCAGGGACTCAGCTAGCTAGATGACTGTCTCACGTAGAGATCTAGGTGGCTCAGGCATTGGAGAAGTAAAGTTAAAACTAGAGATAAACAAAACTGATTAAGCCTTACCATGTTTGTTTTTATTTAGCTCCAAAAGAGCTATTGCATTAAGCTCTGGGTTTTTCTTGTTTTAAGTAGAAGGTTACTAAAACTAAAACAAAGATATTTAAAAAAATATCTTTGTGACCTACTGTCTTCACTGAGTAGAAGAACACTTTTTGTTTTGTTTTGTTTTGTTTGGTATGTGTCTTTATGGCACATTCAAAGAGGTAAAAATAACTTTATTGGTTAAGTTTAATAACGTTTCTGCAGGCTAAACTGTCAAATCAAAGAGGTCCTTGTTTGATCTTATATCAAAAGTCTGAGTAAGTTTGTGCTTATGCAGTGGTAGTAACTTCAGGCAAATAGACATATCGATTACCCTCCCTTTTAAGTTACTCTAATTAACACTGATGGTATCCTTTAAACATATATTGTAAAAGTAACACATGTTCATTGTAGTTAAAGATAAAGAGACCTGAAGAGTTCAAAACAGAAAAAGAAAATCCCCTCTTTCACAAATCTGTTTTACTTTCTAAAAGGTCCCTTTGAATTTTTTCAGGAATATATATATATATAATCAAACGTGCATAAATAGCCTTGGCTTGTGTGGCTCAGTTGGCTGGGTGTCATCTGGGCACTGAGCACTGAGGGGTTGCCATTTCAATTCCCAGGATGGGCACATACTCAGGTTGTGAGCTCCATCCCAGGTGGGGGCATGCAGGAGGCAGCCAATCTACGTTTTGCTCTCACATTCATGTTTCTCTCTCCCTCTCTATAAAATATCAATAAAATATTTTTAAAGTGCATAATTAAATTTTCTTTTTCATTTTTATTCAATTTTCATTTTATTCAACACCCTCTCTTTTTTTATTCACTTTTTAAATATACATTTTGTATAAAACTTGCTTTCTGTTTTACCTGAGTATATTTGGGATATTATGCTGTATCAGTGCATATTGTTCTGTTTAATGGTTACATAGTCTTCCATGGTATGCAACTACCACATTTTTTTATATTTATTTCAGCATATTTGCATTATTTCTGTAATTGTATTCATACAAACATACAGCGATGAACCTATTTCCATTAACAAGTTTATTTTCCACTTAAGCCACTCTATTATGTATAGGTTACTGAAATGGAATTGTGAAAAGTATGTTCATTTAAATGTTTTGATATTAACAAATTCCCACCAAAGTGAGAACTTATAATTCTAGCAAAGACTGTTACAGTACCTTTTCTCTGACCCGGGTGCCTTTTGGAAGAAAAGGGCCACAGAAAATTGTGTGCACTATTAAAATACTATATCTATATCTCTCTCCTATCTCTCTATCATTCTATCGCATTTTATGTGTGTGTACCTGGATGTGTTTAATAGAATGTAAGTAGAAGTTCCCTTTTGAATCTGTTATTCTCTGGAGTGTAATTGGAGCCCTCAGCAATAAGTTTCTTCTCAGCAATTTGCTTTTCAAGTAATGATTGTTGTGCTTCTTCCTGAAATAAATGAGGTCTAGGTCAACTCAGTTACGAAGGGAGAAAACACTGACATTAATGCAAGTCACTCAGAACAGGTTTAAATAACCCTAGACTTGTTTAACTGACATTTAATTTAAAGAATGCTTGAAGTCCCACCTCCTCAATAAGTCCTTTTCCAACTAAGGAAACCTAGAATGTAGAAGCAGCCTCCAAGAAACCACTGACACAGCAATACTCTCCTGCCTCCAGCAAAATGCTGCAGCTGCAAAATACCTGATTTGCATCTTTAACAACAAGGGGGCCCATTTCTAGATCAACAAACGTTCTGAATTTTATAGTTAGGTAAAAGATATTCTGACTAGCAAGGGAATCAGTCATTCATTCAGTCACCCACTCAGCAAACATTTTCAGTTTGTTATTTCTAAGATAATGGCCTCATTCTCCCTTAGATAAATAACAAGGCACACCTGGTTTGGAAAGTAATTTTATCTCTAGCCCTTTGACTTTGGTATGTTATTCACGTTCTCAGAGGTGATACCCTAATATCTATCTATCTATATAAAAGGCTAATATGCTAAGTGTCCTTCCCACCTTCCAACCAGTCACTATGACACACACTGACCACCAGGGGGAAGACGCTCAATGCAGGAGCTGCCATGACATGCCTAGATCACAAAGCAACACTTGGCTTCCCCCAAGTGGGACATAGGCCCTGCCACCACCCCAGAGCGACACCCCACCAAATAGCAGCCAACACTGCCAAGAACCCATGGTGCAAAATGTGGCCCACAGCCCAGCCCAGCCCGGAAACAGTGGCTGGGGGCACCAAGTAATGACATCACATAGCAACGCCTGGCTTCCTCTCTCTAGCGACTACTAGCCTCCTTGCAGTTTCTGCAGCCCAGGAACACGACTTGCTTCATGGCCAGGTGGAAACACTTTACACTTTAACCAAATGTCTGTGAAGCGATTTTCCTTGTTGCATCTCATTTGATCCTCACAGAAATCCTGGAGTAGGTAGATAGGAGACTCGGTGGAATCCTATTTTCTTTTCATTAGCCAGAAAATGGAAATTTAGAAATATTAGAAACTTGACCCGACTGAAAAGAAGAAATGGTGGGCCTTGAAAATTACTTCAGGCTTTCTCACTGCGCAGTATATAGTTAAACACTACTATAGTTAAATATTTTACCCTTTGTTCTCCCTGCGTGATCTACAATAATAATCTGCTTCATGTTGATATTTACTGCTGTGTTGCTGACAATTACCTGAAAGAGAAGTTGGGGTGCTTCACTGGGCTGGAAAAAGTTTAGGTAAATCAGAAAGCAGGTCTAATTAAGAAAGTTTGTTCTATATCTATAAAAGGCTAAGTTGACTCACACATGCATGGTACATATAAAGCTCTCGCTGGCACCAGTCACACACGTGTGATTCCATCTGTCATTGTCGATTGTGAATTTGGTTGACACTTCTATTATAGAGAAAGGGTGAATAGTGATATTAAAATATTTCTTCTAATTACTTTCCTTTCAATGTGCAAGAATTCATGCACTCAGCCCCTAGTATGAAGATAAGTAATCACTATTGTGCAGTATTTTCACTATTTAACAAGAAAATATGTACCAGGCCTGATAAATAAAATGAATAAAAACTAAGCAATGATTCTTTTCTCTCTTTTTTTTTTACATAATTCATCCATATAAACAATTGTTCTGACAATCTGGTCATCAGCCAGGGATTCCTGGTTTACAAATATCCTTAGGTACAGTACTAATAGCTATTTTGAAATTTCCCATGCATAGTTTAATACACAAACTGCACATGTAGCTATTCTTCCCACCTGGAAACAACTATGATCCCTGAACACTTTAATTAATCATGCCTCTATATTTTCTATATATGCATTGCTAACAGCCAACTTTTGATGAGTTTTAATTATAATGAATTTGTAACAAAAACCTAGTTTAATAGAATGATTTATACATTTCTTTTCAATATTCATTCTTTGCTTTACATTTATTTGTTAATTGCTATCATGGCTGTTTGGCTTACAAATATTACTTCATTAACTTTCAGGTTAATGAGTTTGAATTATAAATCAGTAGTAAAACTAGGCTGAACAGGTTTAAAATAACTTTAACAGGACCAATCAACTAACTTTTTTAAATAAGAATTTTGCCATAACCTAATATTTGATGACAACCCTAGTGCTCATGAATATAATCAAATGCTTTTTCTCTCATTTGGTCTAAAAGAAATTAAAATATTTATTAAAAGGTTATGAAATTTGGGACCCATTAACAATTTAGTAGCCTGCTTCAATATTTCTAGTCTTTTTGATTTGTATGGGATTATATACTTTACTAGAGGCCCAGTGCACAAAAATTTGTGCACTCGTGGGGGAGGGGGGGTCCCTCAGCCCGGCCTGTGCCCTCTCACAGTCTGGGACCCCTCGGGAGATAAGAAGCAAAGTGGGTTTTAGTGAAGATACACTCCAAGCGAGGAGTGGGCCAGTTGAGAGAGACAGTGGCACCGAACTCCTGGGTTATATGGTTAAATGAGGGATTTTTCTGGATGGAGACTTTCTTCAAGCTCCAAATGAAAAGTTTCTTTCTTTGCTGGCTTCATAAACTTAACCATTTGTGGTTCGAGGTTCCCTAGACACTGAGATAGTGGCCTTCGATGCTGTTTTCCTTAATCTGCCATGAACTCCGTAAGTGCAGGAAGCATAGTTTCTTGCAACCAAAATCCTAAGTAAAAAAGAAGAGAAAGAATGTAGAAAGCAGGGAAGTGTCAAGAAGGAATAGATGTTTATGCCCACACCCTCCATTCATATGTTGAAATCCTAACCCCTTAAGTGATAATATTAGGAGGTATGACTTTTGGGATTTGTTTAGGTCATTAGGATTTACTGATCTCTAACTGTAGAAATTGACTGTAATTTGAGGATATAAGTGCATTGATTTTCAGTACCTCTCATTGTTCTGATAATATATTCAAAAAGGAGAAAAAGTAAACTGACTAATTTCAAATGCTAGTATAGTGGGGGAAAATAGAATTCTAAGAGTTTAAGGGATTTTTTCAACATTTGAATCATTCACTCCGCGTCAGCAGTAGGATCAAACAGTGATGTTAGGGAGCTGGCAAAGAGTTTGCAATACAAAATAAACTCAACCTTTGGAAGAATCTGTGGTCCTACTAGCTGCATTGATTTTTTGTTTGTTTTTGATGCTTGCAAGGCTTGGAGACTAGATGATAATATGATTATATGCTGCCCTTCTAAATAATACAGGCTTCCCAGTTTGGGATTTTTTTTAAAAATGGTAATATAAATCTTTACATTTCTCCAAGTCAGTAAAAGTACAGGCCTCATTGCACTGCTAGAGGATCATCCTTTTCTGCCTTGTACAAGACTCATGGTCATTGGTCCATAAATGAATGACACTGCCCAGGCTAAGGGCTAGCTAATTACCAATTCTGTATTCTGCATGTGTTTACTACTGTGTGTTCTTTTTTTCTTTTCAAAGCCATAACAGATCAGGTACAGTAACTTCTGCCTCCATGTTTGAGCTGCTTCACTAAACAGGAGGTAATCCGTCACCTCAGGCTACTGCATAATGCATTCCGCCTGCTGCTCTGAGTATTTTTGACAGCTTCAGCATTTCTTATTGGTGGTTGATCTTGGACTTGTTGATCCATGAATCTGAGTGACATGGCTTGTCCCCATTGTCATTTTTCTTGGATCAGCAAAATAGTCTGGGAGCCTTGATCAGGAGCTGGACTAAAAATGAAAGTCCTCCCAAAATAAGTTATTTCAATATTTCTGAGTAATTATGTTTTAAAAGGAAAAATGCTCTCTCTGGACATATAGCACAAGGTAGTTATTCTTCATTGTTGTAACCACCTTGTCCTCCCTTTACAATACATATGTTATGCCGATTTAATACATAAGGCCTTTATTTTTTTAAATGAAGACTAGTTTGCATCTTTCTCGTGCATTCACTTTTTAGATACCACTGCCTCCTACTTATTCTTAGTATTTCATGTCGCAATTTGATTCAGATAGATCATTTGTATTTTACATAACAGTCATTGAAATTTAATATGTCAAAAATGCAGTAAGAGTGTTTGTGTTGGGGGTGTGGCTAGCAGAGGCTTAGACTTCCGGGAAGAAGCTCCTTGCCAAGCACATGGCTGCCCCAAAATGGAGGACACAGGGTAAGATGGAGGGCGTAGTCCTCGCCCTTTCAGTAACCATCTTGTCCTCCCTTTACAATACATATGTTATGCAGATTTAATACATAAGACCTTTATTTTTTTAAATGAAGACTAGTTTGCATCTTTCTCGTGCATTCACTTTTTAGATACCACTGCCTCCTACTTATTCTTAGTATTTCATGTCGCAATTTGATTCAGATAGATCATTTGTATTTTACATAACAGTCATTGAAATTTAATATGTCAAAAATGCAGTAAGAGTGTTTGTGTTGGAAAAGTAAATGATTCAAACTATATGGCAAGAGAAGGTCAACTTTATACAGATATTCTAGTCTCTTTGGTTCTTTTCAGTTTTGTCTCTTTTGAAAAGTGAATGGTCAGGAAAATAGAGTAAGAATAGCAAACACACATACTAGTACATACACAAACACACAAATATACATATGCACATACACTCCTTTGCCACCCAAATTGATAACATCATGTCAATGAGTCGGAAATGCGAATTTCCTTCTTTGCTGTTTAAATAGTTGATAGGATAATTTTAAAAGTACAACTTTTTTATTTTTTTAATATATTTTTATTGAATTTTAGAGAGAGAGGAAGGGAGAGGGATAAGAGATAGAAACAAAGATTGGCTGCCTCCTTCACAGGCCTCAATGGGGACTGAGGCCTCAACCTGGCCGTGTGCCCTGACTGGGAATCAAACTGGCAACCCCTTGGTTCCTGGGTTAACAATCGCTGAGCCACACTGGCGGGGCAGTACAACTTTTTTAATAGCGTTATTTTTAAAAGTTTCTATTTTAACTCTTTTTTTAAAATAATGATGGCAATTATTTTAGTTTTTAATGAAATTTAATCTCATGTGTGGATTATTGATATTAAAAGATGTAGGAACCTGCATCTTTTTTTTTTTTTTTTTGCCTTTCATTTGAATGCACATAAAAATCACTCTGAGATACTTATGTTAAATGGCCTTTATTAAGGGATTTGTGTCAATTCCAACAAGAGATATAATTAGAAGTTTATACAATGAAAAATGAATGGGCACTAATTGTGACCAACATTAAGAGTATTTCTCTGATATTTTCAGTTATCTGATATGTGGAAGAAAATGGTGAAGGAAGCTAAATCTGTTTTCCTGTATGTAACTAGAGGCCTGGTGCATGGATTCGTGCACCGGTGGGGTCCCTCAGCCTGGCCTGCGGGGATTGGGCCAAAAGCAGCTCTCCGACATCCCCTGAGAGGCCCTCAATTGTGAGAGGGCATAGGCCAGACCGAGGGACCCCACCGGTGCACGATCAGGGCCGGGGAGGAAATGTGGGAGGGCTCCAGGACGTGTCCAGCCTGTCTCGCCCAGTCCCGATTGGCCAGACCCCAGCAGCAAGCTAACCTACCCGTTGGAGCATCTGCCCCCTGGTGGTCAGTGCACGTCATAGCGACTGGTTGAAAGTCAAATGAAAGGTTGGACACTTAGCATATTAGGCTTTTATTATATAGGATACCTAGTGATAGTTTCTTTGTAAATGATATCTATATTTATCCTTACAACACCTTATAGCAGTTTTTAATCTCCATTTTGAAAATAAAGTGATCATATGCAGAGAGGTTAAGTATAAAGTCAAAAATATGAACCATAGCCCACCTCTTTTCGTTACCCACAAATATAATGTCATCAAACTCTATCAAATTTTCCTTCTTAGCTTCTTTTATGTCAAACCTCTTTTTATAAATTTCCCCTTTTCTGCCTTTGACTTTTGAAATAGTCCTCATAAAATGCAGTAGATCTTCCCCTCACTGCCTCTCTTTTTCTGCAGTGTAAAACTAAGCATGTGAATCTATTAATACCCTTCAGTGTGTCTGAATTTTTCATAGGATGTAGTCTGGAACTCTTGGCAAACTCTGCAAGATTCTCTGTAATCCTGTCTCTGCTCATCACTCAAGATTTATTTTCACAAAAGTACCATTCTACTTCTCTTCCAGATTTCTCGGCCATCTCAAGATAATTACAGTTTTGAATCTATTTTCCACTGCTTTCCCTTTGAGTACGGTTCTTACTTGTCTCCCTCTGACTTGAGCTCTCCACCTCTGAGTCCCAATTTCTACCTAATTGTCTTCTGTATGCTAGTGATAATGTCACTTTCTACACGAAGCACGTTCGCATCTGCTACCCCTAGTTTCTAACCTCTCCTACATGTAACTTGACAACCCCTGCCCCTCACATATTACTACTGAGGCCATCTAACTTTCATATAGTAACGTACAATTTTCTCTGACTATTAAACTGTGATTTCCTCCATTATACGAACAATGGCATATTTTGTATGCAACTCTGATGGCCAGTACAGTTCTTGTGACATAGCAGACAATACTGTTTTGGTTGTAAAAGAATATTGCTGGAGGATAAAAAGAATAGTACCTTTGATAAAGGGAATGGTTGAATAATCACCAATACTTAGAAGGGAATGAATTAGGAGTCAATTTGGGCATCTGAAAAGTTATAAATTATGTACTTTCTTTTGGAGTTTTGTAAATAATGTGACTCAACTCTAATTGTCCCATATCTGTGTGTGTGTTACAGGTTTAAAATTTCCAGTAGACTAAAACTGATTTGATTAAGTTGGGTCAGGAATTTCCAACAGTAACTTAGGTTCATGTGCTTAAATGTGAAAAGTTGGTGGCATTCCCAGCGAAGGAAGATTGTTGATAGTGAGGCCATCATCACCTTATGAGGTGTCTACAAGAGCATTTAATAGCATTGAACACCTGAAACCTGCATAATTTTATTAACCAGTGTCACCCCAATAAATTCAATTTAAAACATTTTTTATCTGACTAGGTAGTGGTTAACAGGAAAAAGGAGCAAGCACATGTACAATATATTTATCAGCAGAAAAGCAGTAAATCTAGAAGTAGAAAACCACTGAGGCTTCTGAGACTTTAAGAGCCCAAACAACTAGAGACAAACCATCAATAAGATCTTCAAACTCTTTTCAAAATTCCTTGATCCTAAATTATGCATATAAATGCACTGACTACAATTTTGAAAATTTTTTAATTCCAAAGACAAGGAGTAACAATAAGTTTAAGATTATGATTCCAAAAAAAATCTTTGTCCAGAGCAGTATGGCAACAATGGATGTATCAGGTATTCAGTCAAACACATGATAGGCTTATGGTCTCCTTCCATGTTTGTTGTTGTTGACACTATTGCAGATGTCCCCCATTTTCCCCACCTTTACATACCTGCACCCAGCTCCTGTCCCCCTCCCTCTGGCCATGACCACACTGTTGTCCATGTCCATGGGCTATGCATATATGTTCTTTGGCTAATCTCTTCAGCGTATTGTTTTTTATGGAAGTAAATATCATTGCCCTCTATCATTTCTAATCCAGGAAATCCAAGGTCATTCTTGATGTCTTCTTCTCTCTCCTTGATTTAATATTTAATTTCTCACCTAATGCTAACAATTATTTCTATATAACATTTTGCCCACCTCCACTGCAATACTTCAAATTACCTTTACTTTTCATTTACACTAGTTAAGTAGCCTCCTAATTTAAAAACTATTAGTTTAAATTCATCCACTGTGCCAAGCTCCCCTTTTCCATTTGTTTTTCACATTCCATCTCGAAGGCACTTTTGAAAACACAAGTCTAAGCATGTCCACATCTTCTCTGTAAGCTTTCAGTGGGGTTCCATTGCCTCTAGAATAAAAACAGCCCCATCGTTTGGCCCACCAGTTCCCCGTTTCTAGCTTCACCTGACACCTGGCTCTGCCTATACACATTGGTCTGCTTGCCTGCCCTGTGTTGTTGGACCCCTCTCATTATTGCAGGTCTTGTTGTCTGCATCTGGAATTCTCTCTCAATACCGTTTTGCTTAATTAATTTCTAAGCTTCCTCAGATTCTCAGCTCAAGCTAATTCCTCAGTGAAGACTTCCTTGATCTCCCTGCTAGGTCACATTCTGATAATACACGTGTTCTTACTCAATCCTCTTATTCTTAGCATCTTGCTGCCCTCCCAGGAACTTGTCACCGAACCAGTTTTACTCTTAGAGATGTCATTATTGGATTCATACCTCTATACTACACTGCACTTTGTGTTCTTTGGGTGTCTTTCATCTGATTACAATAGCTACTTGCTGAATGAATGTGTGAATTTGTTACTATTAACTGAGATGTTATAGATCTCAGATAGCAGGATTTTACTTTTTTTGTGGTTTTTGTATGTTTTATCTATTATTTTCATGATTTGAATTTTTAAAATAAAGACAGTGCTATAGCAGTTTTTTAAGGTGACTTGAATATGTCAATTTCCCTTCTTTCTAATTATATTCTTACTTGCAATATATATTCATAGTAACACTTCTACTTTTTGTATCTATTAAAAATGGTTATAGATTGGCAATGCTAAATTATAATCTGAACTTCATTCAGAGTAGATAAACTTTGGTTCTTTTTTACCAAAGAAAAATATAAATTTCCACTCAACTGTTATTCAAACTAGTCTAGGAACACAATCCTATAGTTTACATGAAAAAGTAGCACTTTGTTCTGTCAATAAAGTTGATATGCCCTAATTCTCACCCTAATCAAGACTGCAAGTTTCTCTGTCAGAGACCATGCACTTACTGTTTTACCTCCAAAGAACCAAGAGCATTCCAGGCTCTAAATGGGTAGTCAATAAATAATTTACTCTATTTTTCTTCCCACATTCACACTCTCGTAGCTGTTTAGATTACTTATCTGGCATTTCTGCAGCAACCTTTTGTGCCAGTTCACTGAACCAGAATATTTAAATGTTTCTGTATAGCATTTATTTTATGCTTGCCTTGGCTTTTACAGCAGATGAGAATTCAATACACCCAGAAAAGTATTTGGTGAATATAAAATTGAAGCATTTATGTTAGATTTTCTTGCTGAATATTTACATGTGGCTTTATATAGAGATATGAAAATACCACAGCAGAGGAAATTAATAACACTAAATGTATTTAGTCTCTTCTAAATAACTGCTTTTTGAAAGCTATTATACCTATCTCCTTTCCCTTTTTAGTCCTCTCAAGTCCTGCCCATGATGCAAAGGTGAACTCACATGTTTTATGCACAATCAAATAGCTTACACAAAGGAGAAAGGGAACTCCTTACTAGAATGATGGAGGAAAACAATGGGAAGATGTTGCTTTCTTTTCTCTTGGAAGTTTGCTTTTCTTTCCTGGTACCCAACAGTAGCTTTAGAACAAAATTTATTCAAATATTATATTAACTTGGGATGAGTTTTTTGTTAGTTACTAGAAATAAGACCAAGCAACATGCTCAACATATAGAAACTTCTGCTCTTTACCTTTGTGGTACTTTTTTTGTTTGTTTCTGCGAGTAGCCTCATAATACTCAACATATGAGGATTTAGAGTTTGGATAATGAAGAGAAAGAATAAAAAGTAGTCTTTGGTGAGGCTGTCAACCATGGGGCTATTAAGGCCCAGGACGCATCATGAGAAATTACCTTTAGGGAAACAGGCACACAGTGGAGGAATTTCTTTCTTGTTTTATTTTAGGAATTGGAAGCAGCAGAAGGAGGAAGAATTCTGCCTACTACTAATAAAATGAATTGTTTACTATGCAGAAGCCATGTAGAAAACATCATTGTTGGCAGTTATGGTTTTATTTTAAATAGATCAACTCTGTTGTTATGGGAGTTTAGTCATGAGTTATGGTGCCCAGCCTACTAGTAACTCATATGAGCTTTCATGAAATTATACCAAAAAAGTTTTGAATCATATATAGTAGAAATTTTTTAAATAAAGTCTATACTCAAAACATCATCTCCTGCTAAATTATAGCTGTTATCATCATGGAGTTAGCAGCTATTAAAAGTGGATTATTTTTACCAAGTTATTGAATTTTCATCATTAGCTGAGGCTTCTCAGTCTGAATTGAAATATTAGAAACTAAGTAGGTATTTTAATAACAAGAGTGGAGAATAAAATGTTAAACATTGTTTCAAATATGCTAAGGACTAGTACACTAGTAATGGTATTCTAGACATTTTTATTCCTATTTACATGAAGGGACTTTGAAGAACAAAAGAAAATGACACTTTATGTAAAAAATGAAATTTCCTAGAGAAATTCACTAAAAAGCTACCTGTTTTGAAAATGTAAGTGAAATTATTTAACAATCTACAATGCATATTTTCAAATTGTTTGGGTTTTCTGCCATTATTATATAATCACATGATTATATAATCAATGCAATAATAATGAAAATAAAATAAATTTAAGTCATACTTTCAGCTGCTAATTTCTCAGTGACATTCATATTTTAAAAACTGGCATGTCTTTTTTTATTGATCTTCGTTGAAATCTTCAGTACCAACATAATGGTCTCTTACCTTCCTCTCCTTGTTGCTAATCCCTGCCCATCATTTATATGCTATAAGAATCAACCTTCTACATAAATCTGATTAAGTCACAACCCCACTCAAGAACATTCAATGACCTTTCTCTTGCTTACACAATAAATTCTAATAAAGGCCAAGACACTCATGTATGATCTGGCCGTGATAAACTCTTGTCTCCTTTTTCTTTTCTCACATTATATTCCAGTGATACCAAACCACATGCAATTTCCTACATTCTTTTCATGCTTTCATATTTTTTTCTCCTTGAAATACTTAAATGACTCTCCCTCCTCTGCACTGTAAAGTCTTTCTCATCTTTCAAAGCCTACAATATTCAGCTGATGGCACTCCTCCCTTCTGCATGCTACTATTGTATGTTGGGCTAACTCATATTTTTGTTCTGATAACACTGTATTTGAACATATTGGTAAGTTATTGTCTACATTATGAGCCTTTGAAAACAGAACGCTTGTTTATTTTTGCATCCCTAATGCCTACCTAGCATATTTCTTAAGCATATATCTAGGAAGAATAGTTCATCTAAAAACAGAAGAGTTGCAGAGTTAGACTAAAAACTTGTCAATATATTTTTTCTTTTTCTTTTTTTGAATTCATACTGCTGTCTGCCAGGGCTTAGTTTGGACTGAGTTGTAGCTCTGGACCTGGGGCCATTTTTACCACCTTCCCTCGAGCCTGACCAGCATCATCCCCTCACAGGAGATCCACTAGCCCTACACTGCCAACTCCCAGTGCCCTGCCCAGCCCATATTGGGCTTTGCAGAAGGTCCAGGCAAAATCTGGGACAACTAGGACAGGACTGTTTTTCACTTGCACACCAACCAGTACAGTGCCCTCCCTTCAAATAGCTAAATATTGGTCTTTTGAGCCTGATAAAGTCTCCTGCCCCATCACAAAGGCCTGTGGGCACCCGACGGGTGATAGCTAGCCTTGGTATAGTGTGGGACTTTTGCTGAGCGGCTTCAGATCCAGCACTGACATTAAGTTTGAATCTGTATCAATCTGGTGAATACCATTCACCCCTAATTAGTGAGAACCTACCTCATACAACTAGACTACTGACAGAGGCTCTTTGACTGAGCTTAACAGGCAGCTGGCAGGTGGAAGCAGGTGGAGGTGGATCTTGCTGTGCCTTGGGCCCTTTGCTGATCTGCACTTGGGCTTAGTGCTAGTGGAAACCAGCTTTGGTGCACAGCTTGGCCCTTTGCACTCAAACAAAGCCCAGTGAAGGCAGCTACAAACTGTGGATCCCTTTGTAGCTCCAAACAGGTTTCCCAGGGCCATTCACAGGCAGAGTCTGATATAGGCCTGTACTGGACTTCCTCCCAAGAGGCCCCAAAACCAACACACTGAGTGGTGAACTTCAGAAAAGATCAAAGCAGGATCCAATTAACTCCATAAGTGGCACATCCAAAGGAGATCCCCGCAGGCACCAGACCAAATTCTGCCTCCTGTTGTCAGCATAGCACAGCAGCAAATACACAGTTGTCAGGGTCAATCCTCGCAGTCAGCCAGCCTGAGGGTCAATTCCACCTAAGAACAGACCAACAGCAATTAAGACTCAACTACAAAAGGAAGGCTCACAAAACCCACACAAGAAACATCCTGGAGCACCCAGCTCAGGTGATCAGGGAGACTGTGCCATTGAGTGCCTCAGGACACCTATAAATATAATGCTACCCTAGCAAGACTGGGAGATATAGCATATCTGCACATAAACAAACACAGAGAGGCAGACAAGATGGGGAGACAAGGAAACATGCCTCTAATGAAAAAAAAAAACAACAGGAGAAATCTCCAAAAAAAAAAATAACTAAATGAATTGGAGGCAAGCAATCTACTAGATAGAGAGTTCATAGCAATGGTTATAAAGATACTCAAGGAACTTAGGGGAAGAATGGATGAACTAAGCGAGAACTTAATCATAGAGATAGCAAGCATGAAAGTGCCCAGCCCATATTGGGCTTTGCAGAAGGTCCAGGCAAAATCTGGGACAACTAGGACAGGACTGTTTTTCACTTGCACACCAACCAGTACAGTGCCCTCCCTTCAAATAGCTAAATCTTGATCTTTTGTGGCCTGATAAAGTCTCCTGCCCCATCACAAAGGCCTGTGGGCACCAGACGGGTGGTAGCTAGCCTTGGTATAGTGTTGGACTTATGCTGAGTGGCTTCAGACCCAGCACTGACCTTGAGTTTGAATCTGTATCAAACTGGTGAACACCACTCACCCCTAACTAGTGAGAACCTACCTCATACAACTAGACTACTGACAGAGGCTCTTTGACTGAGCTTAACAGGCAGCTGGCAGGTGGAAGCAGGTGGAATGGATCTTGCTGTGCCTTGGGCCCTTTGCTGACCTGCACTTGGGCTTAGTGGAAACCAGCTTTGGTGCACAGCTTGGCCCTTTGCACTCAAACAAAGCCCAGGGAAGGCAGCTACAAACTGTGGATCCCTTTGTAGCTACAAACAGGTTTCCCAGGGCCACTCACAGGCAGAGTCTGATATAGGCCTGTACTGGAGTTCCTCCCAAAGAGGCCCCAAAACCAACACACAGAGTGGCGAACTTCAGAAAAGATCAAAGCAGGATCCAATTAACTCCGTAAGTGGCACATCCAAAGGAAGATCCCCGCAGGCACCAGACCAAATTCTGCCTCCTGTTGTCAGCATAGCATAGCAGCATATACACAGTGGTCAGGGTCAATCCTCGCAGTCAGCCAGCCTGAGGGTCAATTCCACCTAAGAACAGACCAACAGCAATTAAGACTCAACTACAAAAGGAAGGCTCACAAAACCCACACAAGAGACATCCTGGAGCACCCAGCTCAGGTGATCAGGGAGACTGTGCCATTGAGTGCCTCAGGACACCTATAAATATAATGCTACCCTAGCAAGACTGGGAGATATGGCATATTTGTACATAAACAAATACAGAGAGGCAGACAAAATGGGGAGACAAGGAAACATGCCTCTAATGAAAAAAAAAACACAACAACAGGAGAAATCTCCAAAAAAAGAACTAAATGAGTTGGAGGCAAGCAATCTACTAGATAGAGAGTTCATAGCAATGGTTATAAAGATACTCAAGGAACTTAGGGGAAGAATGGATGAACTAAGCGAGAACTTAATCATAGAGATAGCAAGCATGAAAGGACATGGAATCCATAAAAAAGACCCAATCAAAAATGGAGAGTACAATATCTAAAATGAAGAATATATGAGAAGTAATAAATAGTAGGTTAGATGCAACAGAGGATCAAATCAGTGATTTGAAAAACAAGATAGCAGAAAACACTCAGAGCAGCAAAAAGAAAAAAAAATTAAAAAGCGAGGATAGTTTAAGAGACCTTTAAGATGACATATAGTGTGGCAACATCCACATCATATGGGTACCAGAAGGAAAAGAGAGAAAGCAAGGGATTGAGAATGTATTTGAAAAAATAGTGACTGAAAATTTCCCTAACCTAGTGAAGGAAAAAGACACACAAGTCCAGAGGGCACAGATAATCCAAAACAAGATGAACCCAAAGAAGCCCACACCAAGACACATCATAATTAAAATACTGAAGATGAAAGAGAAAGACAGAATCTTAAAATCAGCAAGAAAATAGAAGTTAGTTACCTATAAGGGAGCACCCATACAACTATTAGTTGATTTCTCGACAGAAGCATTTCAGGCCAGAAGGCATTGGCAAGAAATATTCAAAGTAATAAAAAGCAAGAACACTTTATCTAGCAAGGCTATCATTTAAAATTGAAGAAAAAAAATAAAAAATAATAAAATAAAATTGAAGGCAGAATAAAGAGCTTCACAGACAATAAAAAGGAGTTATTGCCACCAAACCAGTAAAGAAGAAGAAGGAGAAGGAGAAGGAGAAGGAGAAGGAGAAGGAGAAGGAGAAGGAGAAGGAGAAGGAGAAGAGGGAGAAGAGGGAGAAGAGGGAGAAGAGGAAGAAGAAGAAACAGGAGAGAGAGAGAGAGGCTAATATACTAATAAAGAATAAAATGGCAATAAATACACAACTATCCATAATCAACTTAAATGTGAATGCTTAAATGCTCTAATCAAAAGACACAGGGTAGATGAATGGATAAGAAAACAAGACCCATATTTTTGAAAATTACCCATTAATTTTTGAAATTACCCATATTACAAACATGAAAGAATTAATTTTTGAAATTACCCATATTACAAACATGAAAGAATTTTAATTGATATGGGTCAGTTGTCATAGAAATTATTACTATAGAGATAGTATAATGTGTCATATTTTCTTATGTCATTGTCATTATTTATTCTAAAATTTGGATTTATGAATTTATCCTAAAATTTGGATTTTTTTGCATCAGAAAGACCTTGTCTATCAGCAAAATACTATAAACATGAGAGCAGGTTGAAAAAAAGTGAGAACAGTAGTTGATGAATCAGGAAATGAAGGCCAAATGTGACTTTGTGCATCAACTTATATTTTTTAAAAATCCAAAGTTTGCTTAAGAAAACTTCCAAATGCTGCTATATCATTAGAAATTTTGGTTATCTTTTAAGTATCTCTGAGGTACAATGGTCACTATTACCAGGATCTTTTAGTGCACACATGAAAAAACAAAACAAAACAAATCACAAAAAAGTAAATATACAAGGCTGCAGTTGTGACAAATGCATGGTGGAGATAAGTAGTATAAGAATTATGAGGAAGCGGAATTCTCTTTAAATTAGGGTGAACTGGAGCCATTTAAAGGGTGGATAAACTTGCATGAGGTGACACAAATGAAGTGACAGAAGATATTCCTGAGTTGTCATCAGGAGAATTAAGGGTGGAGCTATGCAATACAACTGTTTGAGAGAATGCCAAGACCTATTAGAGTGCAGCAGTGGGTGCATTGACTCTCTTGTCAAAGGAAAAATGTGGTTTTAAGAGCCAGGAAAAGATTCAATGAAGTTCGTAGAGACTGGTTCATGAATTTCTGATCAGAAACACAATGATTCACTTAGTATTTTTTTCCCAAGATATATCTTCTAATAAGAATGGAAAGAGGGTGATTGCTAATTTGATTACTATGAAAGGTACAAAAAAAATACAGATGAGAACACAAAAGAATTAATTTACCTTAAAATATTAAAGCAAGAATAGTCTTAAAAGACATTATACTTTTTTATGTTATAATGTTTTTTTTTTAATAAAAATGACATTTTTCCTTTGAGGTGTCTATTTATTTCTGCTCATCAGATTTGCAAGTGAAACATATATTTCATCTAGTTTGTCAAATTAAAATTAAATCTTAAAAACGGCTGAATAGTGAGAGACCATTAAAGCCTTCTGTAGTATTTGTGCAGATAAATAATGAAATAATACCTGCATCAATTAGGTATATTTATACCTGTAGAAACTTCCCATAAAAAACATAGTAAACCATAAAACTACTAAAATGCTTCCATTTTTTATCCTAATTTTATTCATTAAATTTCTATGATCAGATGGCTTTCAGAGCATATTAATTAGGCCTCCGTAGCAACAAGTGAAACTTCTAAAGAAATAGTCTTGAATCATTTAGAGTATAGGACAAACATGAAAGAATTTTAATTGATATGGGTCAGTTGTCATAGAAATTATGACTATAGAGATAGTATACTGTGTCATATTTTCTTATGTCATTGTCATTATTTATTCTAAAATTTGGATTTATGAATTTATCCTAAAATTTGGATTTTTTTGCATCAGAAAGACCTTGTCTATCAGCAAAATACTATAAACATGAGAGCAGGTTGAAAAAAAGTGAGAACAGTAGTTGATGAATCAGGAAATGAAGGCCAAATGTGACTTTGTGCATCAACTTATATTTTTTAAAAATCCAAAGTTTGCTTAAGAAAACTTCCAAATGCTGCTATATCATTAGAAATTTTGGTTATCTTTTAAGTATCTCTGAGGTACAATGGTCACTATTACCAGGATCTTTTAGTGCACACATGAAAAAACAAAACAAAACAAATCACAAAAAAGTAAATATACAAGGCTGCAGTTGTGACAAATGCATGGTGGAGATAAGTAGTATAAGAATTATGAGGAAGCGGAATTCTCTTTAAATTAGGGTGAACTGGAGCCATTTAAAGGGTGGATAAACTTGCATGAGGTGACACAAATGAAGTGACAGAAGATATTCCTGAGTTGTCATCAGGAGAATTAAGGGTGGAGCTATGCAATACAACTGTTTGAGAGAATGCCAAGACCTATTAGAGTGCAGCAGTGGGTGCATTGACTCTCTTGTCAAAGGAAAAATGTGGTTTTAAGAGCCAGGAAAAGATTCAATGAAGTTCGTAGAGACTGGTTCATGAATTTCTGATCAGAAACACAATGATTCACTTAGTATTTTTTTCCCAAGATATATCTTCTAATAAGAATGGAAAGAGGGTGATTGCTAATTTGATTACTATGAAAGGTACAAAAAAAATACAGATGAGAACACAAAAGAATTAATTTACCTTAAAATATTAAAGCAAGAATAGTCTTAAAAGACATTATACTTTTTTATGTTATAATTTTTTTTAATAAAAATAACATTTTTCCTTTGAGGTGTCTATTTATTTCTGCTCATGTTTTTTTTTTAATAAAAATGACATTTTTCCTTTGAGGTGTCTATTTATTTCTGCTCATCAGATTTGCAAGTGAAACATAGATACCTTCAGATTTTTTTTTAAAGCAATGAATAGTGAGGCAACATTAGAACTTATCAGTTTGCTAATACATTCTCTGGGCCTGCTATGCCAATAACTTGATTTATTAATCAGGAACAAAAATACTTAGAAAGAAAGAAGTGTGGTGAAGAATAAAAAGGCATGATTGTGTGGTTTCCTTTCAAATGCTTCAAAATAGAGCTCTTCCCACTGATTTATATACGAGACTGTGGGGACTCAGATGTGCCAGCGGCTGTGTGGTCGTCTTTGATACTTAGAACTGCCCAAAATACCTCATTCAATTCATTAGATGACTTCATTTCAGAAATTATGCTTTTTACTGAAATCTGAAAGCAGAGAAGTGCGGAACTGGCTTTACAAAGAGACTAATGGTTTATGCAAGAATAACTCAAAAGGAGTGTGGAGGTGCCTTCAGCAACAGGGATGCGTGTATAGTTTGGGGGTATACTAGTATCTCCCTAGATTCGAGCTCATCAACAACTGAGAAATCAGCAAATTTCTTTCAAGTCATGATCGCTGATTCTCAGAGGTAGAGAAATGACACTTTACGTAGGCAAATCCGTGAACATGTATTCACCACCTACTCTATGACATCTTATGTGATGAAGGCATGACATCTTATGTGATGAAGTGTAAAATTGTGTGCTATTGTTTTTTCACAACAGACACCTATATACACATCGCGGTTGCCTTGTTCCCAGTTCGAAGTGAACTTGGTTATGGCATGAATCCACGGCCTGTAAAATTCACCCCACATCCAGAGAAACACATTGCTGCTGCAATTTTCATTTCCTAGATCATGAAACGACTCTGGCGTTTTAATCACAAAGAGATACCTTTGCACCATTTGCACCATTGGATCTGATTAAGCAAACAGGCAGTGCATTTGTGACTAAGCATGAGGATGAAAACACAAAGTGCCCAATTACCTGTGTGCTCATGGGCAGCCTGTTAACATCTTGAATGTCCCCTGAGCTCCACTGCCCTTTTAACTAAGAGTAAAACCACCTGTCCCCCCTGGGAAGGCTGGCATGCCTGAAATAGCTGATTGTTTGCTTTTGGGCTAAATGCCTCCCCTGCTTGCTGGTTTATCTATTGATTATGCTTGCGACTGCTTTGCTTCAAGAATTATAATCTATCTAACATTTATTCAGCAGAACTGAGGCCCCTAACCTTTAAGGTTCCCTGGGGTGGCTTCTGACTGACCTTGAATTCCTTTCAATAAACTCTCAGAGTATATACCTAAGGGATATGACTTGTAGCCCTAGGTTAAGTATCCTTCCAATCCCTTTATGCAACAGCTGTCTTAAAATCCATTACATCACGCCTTTAAAATATATTTAAAAAATAGGTTTTGATCAGTTGCCATGAATTTAGCAATACAAAGAATGTAGTGTAAAACTTAATCCCAGGACTTGCAGCCTAAAAATGGCAGTGAGACACAGTAATTCCCCTCTTTTTTATGTATCATATAAAAGCAACAAGGTAAGTAGGAAAACAAAATACTAAACGCCTCTATTTTCACTGAAATGGAAAGGCATTTATCATTCACAGACTGGCTTGCCAAGAGCAGGTACAACTCACAAAAGCCACGTGAAGTAAAGTGAAACAGAAGCCTAGAAAGGGAAAGTGAACAGAATGACAGTAAAATTCCCTGGGAAATGCCAGTAAAAATACAATTTCATGAAGGCATAATGCAAACTCAGAACTGGAAAATCCCACAATTTGCATCAAACAAGAGCTGCAGATTTAGGGAGGGTTGGTAGGGATCAAGCAGCCGAATAGGAAGAAGGGACCACACAGATTCACAGAGAATGGCCAAGCAGCCCAGGGGTCCAGCTTGCAGGAAAGGCAACAAAGCATGCACTCCTCTGGGGAACCTCCTCCCAGCCCCTGGGCCAGGAAGCCCAGTTCGCTCTTTGATGGGCATTATATAAGAAGAGGTTGAAAAGAACCAATATAAAAATACGAAAGAAAATCTTTGCTGGCATAATGATTCCATGAAACAGAAAATTCAGAACAAACATTTTACCACAACCTAGAAAAGGTAATAAAACAGGTGCTTTAAGGAAAGAATACAAAACAAAAAAATGCAAGAACTCAGGAAAAAGATGGTGAGGAAATGGTGTTGTTTACTAAAATAAACTTGTTGAACTCAATATAAGGAGAAAAATTTTAAAACAATGACAAAGAAGAAGGTCAATGTGGACAAACCATAATTATTATGGAAGATAGAGTTAGAAAAAGGAAAAAGAAAACAAAAGAAGTAAAATAGGATTAGAAAATGTTAACCACATAAACAAGCAAAGAGATTCAATATTTACATAATTGGAGTTTTCTATAAAGACAAAAACAAAATATTTAAATATATGTTTAAAGTATTAAAAATAGCAGACATTTAATAAAAGCATTGATATTTTTCTGTTTTTGTGTTTTTGGTATTTGTCAGACTTTATATATTTGCAATGTGTTGTGGCATTTTTCTCTGACTATATAAACATTTATCTCGTACTAATTATGTATATTCTTTTTCCAAAGAAGGACCCAAAATTGTATGAGCATCAAGTCCACTAACCCCTTGACCTGCCCTTGTGTAGTTATATTCCCCCACCCATTAGAGGAATATAAATACTAAAGGCACATTTTTCATTATTTCTAATAATGCTTTTGAAATAGCTATAATAAAAAGAAACTGTAGGTTAGTGACTGTCTAACTTTACAAGGTAAAATGATTTTGTCACTTTACCAAAACCATAAAGAAATGCCCAATTTTATGGGGAATGATTATTTTTTTTCTCAGTGATTCACATTATAGCCAATACTGAAAGCCTGCTTTGTGATATAGGTTTAAATTAGTCAATGTTCAAAAAAGAGGAGCCACACTAGCTGTGGCCCTGAACCTCATGGAACTTATTCTCAGGTAGGAGGTTGGAATCAAAGGTCTCATATTGAACTGGGATACACACTGATAGGGATAAACTAGTTGATTCTTACGAACCAGTTGGTAAAGCGGATAAATAGCTGCTGTCCCAAGGGTTCTGCCTCACCCTTCCCTTCCACTCCATAATCCATCAGGCATGGAACTGGTCTCCAGTACCCAGCTCCAGTTCTACCCACTTCTATTTGAAAAGGTCAGTGCAGATACCACCGTGTCCCCTCAAAATTCTAACTCCCAGGCTCTGTCATTTGATCCAAGGTAGACATTCCATTCCCTGGTTTTCTGTCTTGCTCCAGTGAATGGTGGAGGAGGTTACTGCCGGAGCAGGCTGGTGCCAGTCGCCTAAAAGCTAACATTCCTCCACCCATTTACTTACACCCCGGCCAATGGAGGAGGGATGCGGCAAAAAGAGATACCTGCTGTCACTTGTGAGGCATTGGAAGCCCAATGGCCAAAGGTCAGAGCTCCTGTAGCACCAAATATCTGTGGGCAGCCATTGACAGCCAGCACCCTCACCACCCCTTCATTGCAGGGTAACTACTTAGCTTCCTTAGAATATTAGCTTTTGCATGACCTGAGAGAGACCAAGAGAGCAGGGTCTGGTGCTAATGGAAGCAACTGTGGATCGAGCAAGCGCTTCAGGCTCTGTGCACATTGAGAGAGTTCCCTAGGGTTTGATTTAGAGATTAGAATTGGGGGTGCTGAGTCCCCCTTCTCTTCACCATCTCTATTAATTTATACTTTTTAATGCTGCAAGTGGGTAAAACCTATCAAATGCCTGCATTCATGGCTACTAACAAAATATACTTGTAAATGTAAATGAGAACTAACTACCACATGTTCTGCCTCACATATCTGGCCTGAAGGATTAGGTTGATTTTCCAATAAATGTGTTTTTTTTCACTTATTAACATAGATATTAAATATATATATTTTTTAAATTTTATGTAGTATTATGTGGACTAAAAACAAAGCAGATGCATTTGCTGTTAACTTTGCAGCAGTTCAGAGAATTTAGTGCCATGCATACTTTTGTTGATATAAAGAGAAATTATCTGTTTATTGATATTGTCAGTTAATAACTATCATTTTAGTGTAATTGTCTTTCAAACAGCACTACCTGATTCCTTATGTCAAATCATGTCTTAGAAAGGAACTTTACTTAGTTCATGAAAGCTGATTTACACAAAAGATCACAGATATGCTTTGTAAAAGTAATTTGGGCATGGCTAGAATAATTTGATGAACAATTTATGCTACAAATGATCAGCTAATAAATGGTAGCTTACAAACAAACACACATATATGCATATTCACTTATTTGGAGAATGAGGAATATAGTTGGATATTTTATTTACATGATAACTATATATTGTTTTATATCACTGTCAGAGTTACATAATTGGAATATCACTCCAGTAAACAAACTAATAAGTGTACGTTACCAGATTGGGATTACATTCTAGAGGTGAGGAGTACAGTTCTATGAGCAATGGAATAGAGTAATCTATCCCACATTGGGGTAGTCTGGGAGGGCTTTTTGAGTAGTGATAAGTCAAATACAATATAAGGATGAGTAAAAATAAGAACATTACAGATTTAAGCAAGGCATGCAAACGGTAGTACGTTGAAAGGGAGCCACTTATGTTCAGAGACCCTGAAAGAAGTCTGGGGTGATGGATTGAATAAAAGAAAGAGTGTCATGTGTTGAGGTCTGGGAAGTAGTTGGAGGCCATACCACGTAGACTGTCATAGGCCATGATGGTGAATATTGTCAATATTAATGAAGAAGCCTTTAAAGGGATTTTATGAGCTTAATGACGTGAATATTTTTTGAAATTTGTAGGTCTTACTGTAGCTGTGTGGACAACAAACTGGAGGGAGACAGTGGCAATATTAGAAGACCAGATATTGGGAACTTTTAGTGGTCCAGGCCAAAGAGGACAATAGCTAAGCGCAGGCTATTGTTGCATGGAGTGATGGGTTAACATGAGAAAAACTTGGTAGGATTTGTGAATGTATTGGATATGGAGGATGAGAGAACAGGAAATAAGGTAGTAAAACTCAAATTCATCTTTTACTTTGTTAAATGTGAGCTACAAATACTAAGCTACGTGTTAATTCTATTCCCTTCTCCTTTGGTGCTACAGAAGAAGAAGAAAAAATGTCCCTTAATATATTGTTGCCAAAATCTCCTCTGGACACATTAGAATCACATGGGAGCTCCACGCTCGGAGATTTTGATTCCCTTGGTCTGGCATATGGCCCAGGAATGGGGTTGTGTCAAAGTTTCCCCAGATGATCCTAATGTACAGCTAGATTAATAATCACTGATCTAGTGAATAATAAGTTTGACTGAACTACAAAGTTGTAGTAGAAGAGAAATAGGCAACAAGTTAGAGATAATTTACAGGCGATGAGAAATAATATAAAATATTTGAAAAATACTGTTCTCTCTTGCTCTTCCTCTCCCCCATGCCCTACCTCTCTACATTATGTTCATTTTCCTTTGGAATAAAAACCCTTCCAGATAAGGCAGACAAAATTAAACCCACTGAGCATAGCATACATTTAGAATTGTCATAGTCTTTAATTCACTGAAATTATGCTTCTTATTTAATAACATTTATTTATTTTCTTTATAATGCAGAAGAAAAAAATTAGTTAGATGGATTCTAAAAAGGGCAATTTTAGTATACTGGTTTAGTATACAATTTCCTGTCTTGGAGATGTTAAGATGTATAAGTTACATTCTCTGCTCTCAGGAATCTCAAAATAAAGAAAGGCAGATTGATAAACAAATGCACTTAATAAAATATTAAATTTAGAGTGGCATGTAACTTAGGAAAGATGCAAATAACAAGACAATCTTTTGCTTCTATTCTAAGGATATAAACCAGAAAAATGCAGCAAGCAGGACCTCACAATTTAGGGAAACGTGCTCACCAGCCCACGTGGAAGAGGAAGGGAAGAAAAACTATAGGATATGACACTAACAGTTACTTTGTCCTAAGCTTTGGAATAATTGTTTTTATACATGATATCATTAATACCCATAGAAACCGTTTGGAGAAGATATGATTAAAATTTCTGTTTTACAGAAGATAAAAGTAAAACTGAAAAACTAACTGTTCAATAGAAGTATAAAGTGAACCACAAAAGCAAGACATATCTGCCCTAACCGGTTTGGCTCAGTGGATAGAGCGTCAGCCTGTGGACTCAAGGGTCCCAGGTTCGATTCCGGTCAAGGGCATTTACCTTGGTTTCGGGCATAAGGGATGTGCAAGAGGCAGCTGATTGATGTTTCTCTCTCATCAATGTTTCTAGCTCTCTATCCTTCTCCCTTCTTCTCTGTAAAAAATCAATAAAATATATTTTTTTAAAAAAAGCAAGACATATCTGTTAATTTTAAATTTTCTAGTAGTCACATTTTTTTTAAAAGCAAAAAGAAGCAAGGGAAATTAATTATAAATCATATAATAAAAATAAAACTAATTACTTCAATATTTTATATTTATTTGTTATATGGTTTTTGAAGCCCAGTGTGCATTTTACAATTATAGAATCACAATATGGCTAATGGCTACTCCAGCTCAGACGTAGAGTTTTAAATAAGTTGTCTAAGGTTTGTTCATTACTAGAAGAGAGTAGAGCTGAGATACAAACCTGTGTGGTCTAAACCCCTATCATGAGCTCTTAGATCCTGTCCTTCTTCAGAAGATAAACTCCTAGATACACAAATCTAACTTGAGACGGTCTTACTAGTACAGAATTTTCTAATACATTCAAAGAATTCTGTGCATCCTTATTCACACAAGAATATACATGGTCTTAAAGATGTTAAGTACAATCCCAAAGGATTCACAACTCGTAGATAATTCAGTAGATACTGAACTCACAAATGTCCACTTTCAAATCTCATATTTCAACTCTATCACCACCAGAAATAACTGGGTTCACTGAAGAAGGAATTCAAAGCTCATCAGGCTCTCACTGGATAGAAAAGATCACAATTAGAAACCAAGCAGGATGTCCTTGTGACCAAGCATCCCCCTGTTGTTTGTTTAGTTTGCCTGTGCCTTTTCAATCTCTTCAAACATCACTCCTACCACTACCAACACCACTGCACCAAAAAGATTCAGTTAACAGCGTATGGCCTATAGGGCTGGTGTTTTCCCAGGTTTTCTATCGACAAACAGCTATAAGAGGTGTGTAACTAAGCATCTCAGAACCATGACCAGTATTTAGATTACACATGGGTGTGTTAGGAATACATCACCCCATGGGCACGATGCTGCCCGGATGGCACAGCCCTCTGGGAAATACCAGAGGTAAGTCTCAGGCAACCAGGAAGTGGGAGGGTACCTCAATGCTTTATCATTAATGGCCTAGAAAATTTCACGTTATGGTGTCTTGGGTTTTAAATTAAATGTCAAATGTAATTTGCCACTGAAAATGTGAAGTGTGGAACTGCCCTCGGAGGTTCTGAGAGCTCAGTTCTCTAATTGGTGGCTGCCTAATCCTGAGTTAAAACAGTTAGAGATCATTATTTGGTGAATTGTCACACTCGTCTGCCTAGTAATGTGTGAATATTTGCCTCCTTCACTTTGAATCCATAGTAAACTCTTGGGACGTTATTTAAAATGTGCGGAGTTCAATGTGATATTAAATACAATGGACGCGATAAACTGTTCCCTTTGGGATCATGCCACCATTGATGTCCTGATCCCTCTGACATTTAGTCTATCACACAAGGAAATTTGTGAGAGAAACTGAAGCAGCACATATACCATGTGTAGTCGTTTATTTATTCATATTTTTTTCCTGCTGACAAGGGTCTGTATTAACAATAGGCCTAATAATAGGATTTTCAATCCACTTTAATGTGTTAGTGTTATATCTCTCTGAACTACCTGTACATTAGTGCTAATTATGAGGGGGTTAAGGCTAAAGAGGCAGGTTTAAAAATGAAAACATCGTTTTTATTTCCAGTTTTAATTAGAAACTTTAAGAAAGCACGTGCAATTAAATATGCTCATAAAAATAATAGATACATTCCTATAATGCTAGTCAATTTTTGTAGCACTATTAACATCATTCAGTGTGGCAGTTTTAAGAATGTATTGGAGTAATTCAAGTGGAAAGTGGCTAAGAACAAACTTAACAGCATTTAACCACCATAACTGCCGCAGAACAGCAAGTGCCTCTTCGCGTCTCCAGAAGCAGCTCTTTTGCTTTACAGTCGCATCATGAAGTGAACCGCTCACCTACCTCGTTGTACTCCTTGTTTCTAAGAACAATTAGTCTTGTAATAAATGTACACAGTTTCAGAATAAAAATAATTTCACTTGAAAAATGTATAATTGCAAACATAATTTGCAAAGGAAATATTAATGTGGCCAGATTTTCCTATTGCCAAGGGAGTGACTTATGTTACCTGCAGTAATAAACTGTTTGGCAAGTGTCCTCCTCCATAGAGCAGGTAGACCCAGGTGAACGTGAGAGATTACGTTCAGGATGTCTTAGAGGCCATGGGCCATAGGTCCAGGCAGCGCACTTCACGATGGGATGTCAGAATGTGGTGTGAAGCCAGCAAGCACTCTCCTTTTTCATTTGAATGTCAGCTAGGAGTCACTTCCTTATGTTCCCTTTCACCCCAACTTTCTGAATATAATAAAGACAGATCTCATATGTGCTTTATTTCCAAAACATGGTCACGTTCATACTTCTGTTTAATTCTGTCAGCAACCTTATGTGGTAGAATATTATAATGCCACGTTAGATGTGAAAAACGTCTTAGAACTTATCCAGTCCGTAGAGTAAAAGAGCATTATGATATATGTTGGTTTTATTCATACATAGCTTGAGCTTCATACCGGGTCTAGTCTAAATGATCATATATTCTAAACTGATAAGCTTTAAATTAAGTTTTATTAGAATGCTATAGTTCATTGCAAAGTGGAACAGTTTTATGTTGCTAGTTAAGATGTAAATTACTGAAAGACTGCTTCTGACATCTTTCATTTATATCTGAGGAAGCTAAGTGTCAGAAAGTTTTAAACAATATCACATAACTAACACATTTACAACTCATGTCTGGTCTTTCAAAATCTTATGTTCTTTCCATAATATCATAAATGCCTCCCATGCTATAGTAACTTAGAAAAAGTATTTAAGAAGCTTTCTAAATTCTTATAGGGAATGTGTATAACACTAAAGAGTTTGTACCATACATTTCTATCATTCATCTCACTAATAGCCCCACTGTTCTAATTATTAATTAAGATTATTAATTTAGAAGATTGATTCAGTAATCTTGTTTTTGTAATATATTTTAAAGTTTAGATTTTTTTTTCTTTTGTAAAAATGTCTAAGCAATTACATACAGTATATTCAAAGCTGGAGAATTTGCCTTGATTACAGATACTTTGTGGTCTTTTTTTTTTTTTTCAATTCATTTGAGAAAAAGTGAGCCAGTTCCATAAGCATTCTCCTCCTCCTCATGCTTTGCCCTTGAATTAAGCGGCTTGCTTTGGTGGATGATAAGGAAAACAAATTACAGAGAAGATGTCTGTATAGTAGGAAGCATCTATATTGGGCAAAATGCCCAAGAACTAAGGCTGATTAAACGTGTGCTGAGTTTTCAAGACCCAAAATAAAGAAAGACAATGCATGTTCGACAATCACAATGTCATACATGCTTGACATTAGGATTTGCTTTTGTTTGCTTTGTTGGCAATTTGATGATAAATCCATCACAGGTGATCACTATTAAGTGTCTAACTATGCCAGGCACTTTTCTGGGTACTTTGGAAACAAGTATAGCCAAGATATAGCTTATACATTAAAAGTGTTCACAAGTTTAGACCAGAAGACAAGTTCATAGGTGCTACAATATTATAGGTGAGAACCGTGATATAAACAACGTATTACAAAAGCACAGCAACGTGCTAGATTAATGTAGAAGCCGACAAAAATATTTGAAAGATTCAAAACTTGAAATACAGGAAAAAAAACATCATCAGTCTAAGGAACTCTAAAGGAATTTCAGTCACGGGAAGGAGCATGGGCAAAGAAGAAGCATAATCAGCTTGGAAAGGGCAAGTAATGCTTAATGACTACGAGCAACCTCCACAGGGAGGCTGTGTCCATCTTGCTGTGTTAAATCAGCACTACTAGCACAGAACATAGTGTATGATAAATGCTCAGGTGCTCAATGAGGAATGAATGAAAATTTAGGTGCCCTAACCAGTTTGGCTCAGTGGATAGAGCATCAGCCTGCGGACTCAAAGGTCCCAGGTTTGATTCTGGCCAAGGGCATGTACCTGGGTTGCGGGCACATCCCCAGTAGGAGGTGTGCCGGAGGCAGCTGATCGATGTTTCTCTCTCATCGATGTTTCTTGATCTCTATCCCTCTCCCTTCCTCTCTGTAAAAAAAAATCAATAAAATATATTTTAAAAAAGAAAATTTAGGGTGTATATGGGAGATATGTAAGTCTAACCAAGAACACATACTGATCATAAATATGGTTGCAACAAAAAGAAGCTCAAAGAACATGCAATAAACATAATAAAATCAAAAAGAGAAATATAATAATTCACAGTTCTAGTTGATTTCAACACTTTATTCTCAACCGCCGCTGGTCACTGCCCTCCACCCCCATTGCCGTCCCCTCCCTCTGCCCGCTGGCACGTGCTTTGGCTGGCCTGGTGCTGCCTGCTGGCCCGCTCCACCACTCGCCTTATGGTCATTCTGCCATTCGGTCAATTTGCATGTTATGCTTTTATTATAAAGGATAAGATGCTAATATTGGGGGAAGAAAGGTAAAAGTCACATAAACCCTTCCTTTACTTTTTTTCAACTACTGCCTCCCTGTGAATCTATAGTTATTTCAAAAATAGTTTAGAAAATCATTTGTAATATATAAATCTGCTACTTACTTTAGATTATGAAATAGAACAATCTGCTTGATTTTCCCTTCCCCAATTTCTTGACTTATACAAAAATCAACTTAAGGATGATGTCTTCTTCAAACAATAAACAATAGTATTTGGTTGGGCAGTCAAAAATATTTCGATTTAATACGTTTTAAGGTTGGGGAATAGCTGAGAGGAGCTACAAATGTCTTAAATACTAAGCCTTAGCAACTTAATGTTATGAAAAAAGTTACTATAACATGACATGGTTTTACACTTTCCAATTCTCTTACTGGTCAGATCTTGATAAGCCGATTTATTCATTTTACTGAAACTGAAATTATACTGGGCCCTTGGGATCCCTGTCAGAGTGCTCTCCTGTGTGGGCTCTGAACCTCGTAGTCCTGGAAGGTCCTACACACTTAAAAATTCTCTCCTGAATTATTTGATGGATAAGAGTACAATTGATTGAAGTATATCTTGTCTTTCATAATTTACCTATATTTGCAACTCTGTAAACTAAACATTTAAGAATGTTCTGAGCTCTTTAACTGAATTAAGGGAAACAACGTGAGGAAATATATGCTCATTTGGGGGTTTTAGACTTTTTAGTTGTGAGGCTTCAAGGAGTTAATGAAATCAGGTAACATTGCTGAGCACCAGGAAAGGCCTGTGCAGAGAGGCCTTTTTTATCAGGGAGTTGGCTTTGCCCGGAATTTAGTGTTTTTTCATTTTCCTTGCTAGTCCCTATTGACCTGGTCACATTGTTCCTCCGCAGTTACTGTGTGAGAAAAATCAATAGTTGTCATTTGTATTAAAGTCTGAAGTATAAAAAGATGCAGTGCATATTCCTGTAGCCTCTTGTTTTCATTCATTGAGATTTCTTTATAAATCCTTTGTCAACAACATAGAAGATGACACTTACAGATTCTTGTCATATAGCTAGTAAAATTCCACTAGGGGAGCTGCCTAATATTTTATAACAATGCTGTATTTATATGGGGCATGTTCCCAAGTTTGTGTTTGTTTGTTTGATTTTTTTTTTTTTTTGGCTTTCTTTGTCATTTAGCAGCCCTATTTTCCATGTCTTTAGAGAATATAAATTTTTCAGGCAAAATGTTTTAATATGGAAATGAAGAACAAAGATGTGTGTGATTCTTAAGGGGATTGCTATTAGCTGTTTCAAACATTGCCTTGGATTTAGCTACAATTCCCACTTTAACTATGCGCCTATAATAAAACATTGTTTATATACAATTTAGTCCTCTGGTATCTACTGCCAGACCAAGATAATGATTCAAAATGCCAGTTTTCTGAGGACAGAAGGGTTAAATTTTAAGTAAATCATTAAAACCCAATTCAACCAAAATTAAGTGAGCACAATTATTGTTATTTTAACTGTCTTCGAAAGATCCTTGTTCCTCTATTTAAATAAATTAAAAGAGGATTAAATATCAGTCTAAATGTGGGTCCATCTCTCTTGCTACAGACCATGACTCTAAAATCTTATTGAAATCACGTTATGCAAAGGACATCTTTATTGCCCTTAGTTAAGCAACTTAATAATTCATTTTATCCTTTCCACAACTAGATATTTTGAAATAAGGAATTTTATGGTAAGGGGTGTGTGAGTATTTCTGGAAGATATACAACCCTAATTAGGTTTGCAAATGAAAAATTATTTTAATTAGCTGGCCTCCCAAATGTTTGAGGTGGACTAGTGGGAGATGTGACAAGATGCATAGATCGTATCAAACTGTGGAGACCTTCTAATGTGATACTAAGCAATTTAGGTTTCTGTTTCACGCGACGGGAGAAGTTGTGCATGTGCTAAATTCCGTGTAAAAGTGTTTTAAATATATAATTTCTCTTCATTACCAAATAGCTGTGCAATCTGAGAAAATTTACTTAACCTCTAACTATCTCAGATTTATCATCTTTAAAATGAGAGTGTATAGATTTGTCTCATGGAGCTCTCGTTATTAAGTGAGTGCCCTAAGGTAAAGCGTTTAGAACACTTCCAGGCGTATAGTAAACATGTGTGTTAGCTTCTGTTATGTTCCTTTTACTCATTTCAGAACTTCCCACTGCAATTATTTTTTCTTCTATCTGATGACTATCATGTGTTATTTTTTAAAGATTTACTATCAACAAACTCAGTTTTCCCCCAGTTTTATGAAGACATAATTGACCTCTCAGTTGTTGATTGAGTGGGAAGAGCTTTATTTAGCTGGTAACCTTTCATTTTGGCTGTGTTTAGAATTATAGATTGACAGTCATTTCTTCTCAGCATATTACTCCAAACTTTTTTGGATGCCATCACTGCTGTCATTAGGTCAACTGAGATCCTGATTTTTCTACTTCTCTAATTAATACCTCTTTTTCTCTCCGCTGTTTTTTATCTTGAATATGCAGCATTTTCAGTGATTTGCTGAGGTGGTCACTCTTGGGTGTGTGTGGCTTTGTTTTGTTTTTCAGGCCTCCCTGAATCTTAAAATTGTTCAATTTCATCAGTTCTGGAAAAGTTTAGCAATTATCCCTTCACATAGCATTTTATCCCATTCTCTTTCTTTTTCTGGTAGTCTGATGGATATATAAGACATTCTAACTGTATGCTTTATTCTGTTTATCTTTCTTTCATATTTTATACCCATTTGTCTTACTGGGGATAAATTTCTCCATCTCTGTTTCTTATTTTTCATAATACTAATTTCTTTTTGTGTAAAAGCAGACCGCATACATTTGTTTGAGCATCTGTGTCTGAAAAGTCAAATGTCTGATGTCTACAACATCTGATTCCGACTTTGACTGTTTCTATTGATTCTCTCACTCATAATGATATTTTCCTGTATATTTGGTGAATATCGACTATGAATTTTTAATTATGAGATTTTCTTTTTCCTTTCCACCCATTCTTGTGATTTAAGACTGAAATTTTTATTTTATTATTCGCTGGGTAGTGTATTTCTGTGGGGAGATATTTCTAGCTCATTCTAACTATGATTTTGAAGCCCTTTGGCATATTAGATATACAGAGGAGGGCAAAAGTAGGCTTACAATTATAATACAAATGAATAATACAATAATTAAGACATAATAATACAAAAATAAACTCTGTGTTTTGCAGACTTATAACAGTAGACTTACTTTTGGCACCCCTGTATAGAATTTCTTAATGTTTATTTTTACCTTATGTGGCCCTAGGCCTTCTTTTTGGTCCCACACATTCAGACAAGCTATAAACACTGACCTAAAGTTGATTGGGATTTAGTAAGTGGCCTAACAGTGAAAGTTAGCTTCATGTCTCAGCTTGCTGCTTTTATCTAGTTTTGATCTTTAATAAGTTTTATTTTTTTTGAATCAGTTTATTGAGGCATTTAAACATATTTTACAATATAAATTGTAATATTTTAAGAACTCAATTTTGTCATGGCACCTAGTTCCAATATTACCAGAAGGGGAAATATGCTGTCAGCTGGCCATGGATGGTGCCCAGCATCCCACACAAGTCCTGTCAGAATTTGCATGGAGGCTGGCATCAGGCTCAATGAGGCACTGTTCTGTCTTCACCCTTTTCCTATGTCAATCACCAGATGACAGGAATTATCGAATATTTCTGACACCATATTCCTAGAGTCAGTGTCTTTTTCCCCCTGATTTCTGCCTTTATTAAATGCACTATGTGGTATTAGGTAATCTTGTGTTTTAAATAAAATTACAAAGTTGACTTAAGGTCTCAAAAGACTAGTGATTCTCTTTCTTAAATCTTTGCTGTATGTACACTTTTCTTCAAAGCAAATTCTGTTAAGGTAAAAAAATGTTCTTAGTTTTAAAAAGATGAGAAAGACCAGAACTATGCTTAATTACACTGTCAAAAATCATATTAGGGCAAATTCTGTTAAGGTAAAAAAAAAATGTTCTTAGTTTTAAAAAGATGAGAAAGATCAGAACTATGCTTAATTACACTGTCAAAAATCATATTAAAAAAATACCTCCAAAACGTCTAAACATTATGAGCTCAGATTTCCATCTACAACCCATAGTACATTGTCAAGGACACAAAATATAATTTATTTTGTTGTGATTCACAATATCATAACTCGCTCTGGTTATGTTTGAAGGTGAGAATTCTGTTCATCCACCTCCTGACACGGCTGCATGGTCCTCAAGGGATGTATGATAGTCAGCATGACAAGACCAGCACACTTTCTTTTGTTTCTCCGCTAGATCTTCTGTTGCATTTTATTATCTATATTTTGTCCAGGTGCATTGGGGTAGAAAACTTCAAGGACACGTAGAAAACAATTTCTCATAAAGGCTTTTTTTCAATGTTACTTTTCTGTGAGCCTCGCCCTGGCCTTGCTCAGCCTGGAAAGGATAGTCATTCCAGGCAAAAGTGGCACTAGTCCCTGTCTTAGCAAAGAGTTGGGACAGAGAATAAGGTACAGAGAAAAAGAGATGTTTGATCATTTTATTCTTTTCAACCAAACTTAATTCCAAATCCCTCTTATTATAGCTCTGTCACATACTAATCAAAGTAGAAACACTTTTACTCGACTTCCACTGTTCTTTATAAAAACTTTTAATATGTTTTATTGATTTCAGAGAGGAAAGGAGAGGGAGAAAGAAATGGAAACATCAATGATGAGAAAGAACCATTGATCGGCTGCCTCCTGCACACCCCCTACTGGGGATCAAGCCCACAACGAGGGCATGTACCCTGACTGGGAATCAAATTGTCACCTCCTGGTTTAAAGGTCGACGCTCAACCACTGAGCCATACTGTCCGCGCCCACTGTTCTTATTTGCCAAGTAATTGACATCCTTTATTATCTCCTCTATCTGTTCATGGAGGGTGTACATGTTGATGATATTAAGAAATTCAAATAAACATTATGCAGAGAAATGACTTATGAGTGCACCAAGAATGAGAGTATTGTCTGTATGAAAAAACCCCAAAGCTAATAGTTTTGAAAAAAATCAATAAAATGAATGACTTAGGAAATGTGTGTGAGAAACTGTATAAAAATTACAAAAACCTTCAATAATGCTATCATCAGACAACTTCACATGTTTCTACACCACTTTAAAGAAAATAAAAATTGTATATGACATATTACAGGCAGGATATATATTTTAAAAAGACTCCTGATGTTAAAATAAAAGAAAGAATTTTCCCAGCAGAATACTATCACATAAAAAATTTCATTCTTATATAAGATGGGCCAATAATGTAGCGTTATATTATATTAGTTAAGTCACAACATTTAAGTTATGAGTGCATGATTTTTAACTGATTTTTTATTAACTGAGTACCAGCCCTGATTGTGGCAGATGAGAGCTTCTGGAGACTTTGTAGACATTGCCACAAATTCTTTGGTAGGAGATGATGTCGCTGAAAGGTCTATATTACTTTTACCTCTGTTCTGGCTTTTGCTAGCTATGTGATTTCGGCCAGTTATCTTCATAAAAAAGAGATGTCAAGCCCTAGCTGGTTTGGCTCAGAGGACTGAAGGGTCCCAGGTTCGATTCCAGTCAGGGGCACATGCCCAGGTTGCGGGCTTGATCCCCAGTGAGGGGCATGCAGGAGGCAGCCAATCAATGATTCTCTCTTATCATTGATGTTTCTAATATATATATATATATATATATATGTATATTTTAAAAAAAGAGGGATGTCAAGTTACTTAACAGAGGTTGTATAAGTAAAGTGCATAACATAGTGCCTGGCACATAGAATTACATAAATGTTAGCTGTTATTATTATGGAAAATTTAAGAAATAGTGATTTGTCTTTCTTGTATTATCTTTTGCAAAATAAATTACTTATGAGAGACTCTAGTTTATTTAATAATTATTACTCAAAAAGATTAATTTAATACCTATTGAAAACAGGCATGGTATGTTCTGGATGCTGTGTCTACAAAGGTGAAGAAGACAGTCTTGCTTTTATGGCTATTACATCCCAATAATACTGATAATTGCTAAGAAGAGAAATAAAGCAGGGACAATGCAGTAAAATCCAGTGACAAGGCTGACAGAAATGTTTGAGGTGGCATGCCATTTTAAGCAGAATGATCAAGAAGAATTGAGGAGCCATCTTCAAAGATTTGAAGCTATGCAGTAGGGTAAAAACTGCCGATCAAGGAGCCAGGCAAAGGAAGCAGTGAGACGATGAATGCTTGACATATTTGATGAGCAACAAGAAAATCAGTGTGGTGGGACTGGAGTACAGAACGCTAGAACATGAAATCAGAAAGTTAGGAGGGGACCAGGTTAAAAATGGTCTTGTAGACCTACCACATAAGCAATTTGGATTTTACTTAAAAAATAAACCACTGAAACGGGGAAATAATGTAGCCTGATTTATGTTATTAAAATATAATTCTAACTGTGATGTGATAGCCTATAAGTGGCCCAACTATAGGAAATTGTTTCTACAGAAATGGAGAGAGATCAGCAGGCAATAATAGATTTTTTTTTCTCTCTCACTTAATATCTTTACACACTCATATACACACATCATTAACAAGGAGGCAGTTTTCTATATGCACCTTTAAGAAAAAAATAACTGATTTGTATTCAGGTGGCAACATGCTGTCACTTGATTTATTTTATATAGCATATGTTTAATAATCTTATTTCAGACTCCAGTAAAGATGTGATATTTTTAAATACTTGTCTATGCAATCAACTGCACAATGCATGGATTATTTATAATTTATGGCTTAATACTAAAGCAGTGGTCTGCTTATTTTACTTTACTTGCAAATATTTGTAATAACCAAGGAAAAATTGTCTCAGCACTGAAATAAGGTCTTTTTAAAATAGGAGGGTTTTTTGTTGTATTTGATTAATAGTTTCCAAATTAAAATTTATAGCTTTTCAATTTATCCATGAATAACAACAGTTTAATGTACAACTATTAGTCTCAGTTAAGATATACATCCTGCCCTGGATGGTTTTTCTCAGTGGTTAGAGCGCCCATGGACTGAATGAAGGGTTGTTTGTTCAATTTCTGGTCAAGGGCAGGTACCTGGGTTGCAGGTTTGATCCCTGGCCTCAGCTGGGACTCTTGTAGGAGGCAACCAATCCATGTGTCTCTGTCCTGTGATTAACTTCTGTGAATATGGGCACATGTACATGTGTGTGCGTGCAAGCATATATTTAAGACAATAGAGGAAATTGTGTATAAAGAGGGAAATATCAGTTTGAGGAACATGGGCTGAGCAGAAGCTCATCAAAACAAGTTAAGCAAAACTATAGTGGCTCCTCAGAACTTACATTGTGGGTTGAAAATTCACCATTTCAAATATGCAGTTCTCATGAATCATAATCATAGTTCTAGCAACTTTAGGTCTCTAATGGTTGTGTGAAGTGCTGGTTTTCTTTTCCTTTCTGAAAAAAGCAGTGTATAAAAATAAAAATGTTTTAAACTGTAAAAATATTAGTGATAAAGTTGTTTTTGTTCTTCAAATTATATTTATTTCTGATTTACTTGGAAGAAAATAATAAGAATAAATGTATCTGTTCAAGAGGTGGCTAGGAATCAACCATTATTAACTCATTACCTTTCTTCTCCATTACTGATCCCTAGCCATGTAATTAAAATAGCTTACCAAGGCTTAGATTTAAAAGTATGAATAAAATGGAATTAATGGTATTAACATTATTAAGGTAGAAGACTAATAAGATATTCCCCTCTTTGGGTATAACTATATTAAATTATAACTTAGCGGCGAAGGGGGATGCTTATATTTTTAAGATGTTTTCTCAAAGATAGATATAACCTCTGAGTCTGTAAGAGAAACCAATTGCCAAGAAGCAGTTGTTATTTAAAAATCATGAATATACTATACAATTATTTCTCAATTTAATCGCTTCCGGCCTTGAAGGACTGCACCAACACCTGAAAACCCAGAACTTACTTGTTTATTATAGAAATCTCTAACGGACATCTGTCCAGTTCTTGCAGGAAGTTTCATGCTAGAATTTTACATTTTTAATGTTTATTGTACCTTTCAGAACAAGTAAATGGACCAAAGGTTATTAATGTGCTATAGTAATTATTGTTATAAAAATGGCATTAGACAAAAAATTTAAATATTCATGAAAATCCTTATTTCCCTAAGGTTTGGTTAGGAAAAGATGCTGAGAGAAATCGCTCACCAAAGGAGGGAACTATAACACAGTATAGATCATCACAGGAGTTATAAACAAAGGCAGCTGACATTAATAATTAAGTGAGAAAAATTCCCTATGGAGGTTGAGATGAGCTACAGGCACATGTGTAAAGTCACTTGGCTAATTGATCATTAGTTATGTTCTAGACTAGAGGAATATATATTAATGTAACTCGTTTCTCTACTGTATTTTTCTAGTCCAATAATTTGTCTAATGTAATAAATATAGCTCTTATACATTCCCTGTGAGAAAAAAAAATCATCTCCATTAGAGCCTGATGTTTTTATTATGTGCAAGCAAGTATTCAATATAAATAAATGTGATAGGGAAAGTTTATCACTTCTCTAAAGTTTTTTGTGTTACACTTTAAATTAATTCTAATAGAAATTGTATTATTGTTGTCAATATCCAAATATATATATTAATCTGACCTTAGCACTGAAAGCTATTTACCATTTTATTATGAGATTTTAAAATTGATTTGCATTCACGTTTTTGTTTATTTTCTGCGTTTTTGAAAACTGTTATCTATCTCAACAGGGCATTCTTTAATGAAGAAACGTTAGAGCTGCTTACCACACTGCAACACGGGAGATTTTAGTGAAGAACATGGCTTCCTCTTGGAAACTAATCCTGTTTCTGTCAGTCGCTGGGTGTCTTTCAGGTAAAAATCCTGCTTTATGTATCAAATAATGAAAATATATAAAAGCCTTCATTACACGTCTCCAGGTGTTCATTTAAATATATTAGTATTCATACTTTTCAACAAAAGAAAAACAACCCTTAAACCTTTGTTAGATTGCAAAGAGTCATATACAACTCAATATAATAAGATACTTAGAAAAATGCTATATAAATGTTAATAAAATGAATAGCCACCTCATTTCATTGATTTTCATTTATAATATAAATCATTGTTAGCCTTCAGAATATTTGGCAATATATATATTTATAATTTGTAGCAGGTAATTATAAAGATATCTCATTATCATGCTAAATTTCACCATATAAAAGCAGAATCATGCTGGCTTTATTACACACACACACACACACACGCACACACACACACGCAGTCATTTATGGGCATCTCTAACACAGTGTTTTTTCTTCATTGTCTTGGCTTCTCTAACTTTGTTTTGATCAATTTTATTGTTCTATATTTTAGATCTAAAGTTAGAAATTTTATTCTGCAAAAGTAGTTTATGTTTTGGGGGGAGTAATATTATCATAATGCTAAGAATTAATATGCCAGAAGCCTTTTTGTTTAAATTTAAGAATTTCTATAAATTATATTGTAGTGGTGATTAAATGCTATACATGGAACATTCCAGTGACTAGATTTAACTCAGTGGCTGTGGTCTCTTATTAAGTACTATCAATGTAACTTCAACTGCATATGATGGATGATTCTCCCTAGAGCCAAAAAGTCATCCTCAATTTAGGTTGGGCTCAAAACTTTGAAATTCAAAGGAATATCTTTACATACAGATATAAATATAGTATTTCAGTCATAATAAATGCATATGTTTAAATGTACATGTTTACCTGTATTTAAGGCTTTTAAAATATAGATAAAAACCTCTTTCTTATTGAAATGCAAGTAATTAACTGTAAAAACAACAAAACAGTATTAATATGTTGTTATTCTATATGAGCACCATTTCTTCCAGGAAAAAAACAGGTTTCAGAAGAGACATGAAAGGTAAGGTAAGACCTCTATAAAATGTTGATAGAGCATCTGTGAAAAAGTGAACAAATAAGTAAATACCTTCAGAGATATTTAAAGTTAAATGAAAACCCTGGTATATTAATATTATAGTTACCTAAAAAAAAGAAATAGTCTTCAAACATTTTATCCTATTTAGGTTCTTTCTGTGGAGTTTTATGGTCTTCCCTGCTGATCTAGTCTTTTTCTCTTGTACCTTTCCAACATTACTCACCTTTCGTACTCCTAAACTAACTGAAGGGAATGGAGACAGGCTGTGAGATAAAATAAAGGATGCCCAATTAAGTTTGAATTTCAAATAAACAAGTAATTTTTTTTTAGTTTCAGTATGTACCATGCAACATTTTATTTTATTTAAAATTTAAATGTAATGGGTGCCCAGTGTTTTTATTTATTAATCTGGCAATGCTTGGTGGAGAGAGAGTATTGGTCTGTAAAATCACTCCAAGGTTTTCTTTTTGTGTATTGGTCCAACATGATTCTCCCAGACCATTTATATGGGAGATAAATCTCAAAGGAGAGATTATCCTGTGGTTGTGCAAAGATGAAAATATTCGGCCTGATAATTTCTAGGCTTCCAGCTCATAAGGGAACCAAAATGCTGTTCTTTCCATAGAGTAAAATGAGACATTGGAAGGTAGGAAAATGAGGCTGAGATTGGAGGTAAGTTACTACTCAAATATTGTAGACAAAACTGGTAAAAAGTTGAAAACGAAGGACATTTCTCATTTTTATATGAAATTTGATTTTAATCACCTGTATTTAAATTAAGCATCTATAAGTTATTTTTTAAAAACTGATTAATTTCTTCTCTGCTGTAGATACCTGTTTATAATTGATTAGGTACTTGAAAGAATCAGTTTTCAAGGATAATTATATTCAAAACTTTCGCCTTTACCTTCTTATTTTAACAAATTATTCTGGAGGTACAGTCTTTATTTTGCTCTTGTTACTTGTTAATACTTACTTACCTTCAATATTTATTATTTTGCATGTTATGCTATAGTTTTCTGTGGTCACTGCCTTTATTTATCTATGAGTGTCGTATTAGAGGACCTGTTGGCACATTAACTTGATTACTCCTACAGAGAATGAGGGAAATTAAACTATAGGGCATGAGCACATTTTATGTTGTTGCTGCTCTTTGAACCAGCAAAACCTATTAAAGAAATAAGAGATGATCCAGGCTGTATCTCCTATTTGCCTTATTTATTTTAATTAATTAATTAATTAATTAGTTAGTTAGTTAGTTAATTAATTATTTATTTCATTGCTCTTCAGAGATAGTGGAAGGGAGTTGGCGAGGGAGAGGAAGAGAAAGAGAGAGAGACATTGATGTGACAGAGACACCATCAATTGATTGTCTCCCACATAAGCCCTAACCAAAGGCCAGAAGCAAACCCACAACCCAGGTACCTGCCCTTGACTAGGAATCGAACCTGAGACCCTTCAGTGTGCAGGCCCATGTTCTAACCATTTAGCGCACTGTCCAAGGCTATTTTTTCATTTCTTAATGGATGGATTATCTGGAGTGTGTTTAACTAGGAAACACAACGCTATGTTTAAAAATTGGTTCAGAGCCATAAAAGGCTGACAGATTTCACAGGAATATACAAACTCATATTAACAGTGTACTCAATCAAAACAATGAGATACCACTACACATATCAGAATGCCTAAGATCTAGAAAAACAAACCAGTAAAAACAATGCCAATTGCTGGTGAGGATGCAGAAAACTGCAATGTTCATTCATTGCTAGAAGAAAAAGTGGTACAGCCACTTTGCAAGAGGATTGCGCAACATTTACATAGTTAAACAGTCTTACCAAATAATTAAACAATTGGACTCCTAAGCATGTACCTACGTGATTGTATTTTATTTTATTTTTTAATCAATTTTATTTTTATACAAACCATTTTTATTGTGATAAAATATACATAATGTATAGTTTATAATTTTAACCATATTAAGTGTATACTTCAGTGGCATAAGTACATTCACAATGTTGTCCAAACATCACAGCTATCTATCTCCAGAAAGTTTCATCATCCCGAATAGAAACTGTGTACCCATTGAATAATAACTTCTCATCCCGCCACCCTCCCCAACTCCTGGTGACTTCTATTCTAGTTCTTTGTATCTTATTCTACTATTTGGCTATTCTGGATACCTTATATATATGAAATTATACAATACTAGACGCCCAGTGCATGAAATTTGTACACTTGGGGGGTGTCCCTCAGCCTGGCCTGTGCCCTCCTGCAGTCCAGGAGCCCTCGGGGGATGTCTGAATGAAGGCCTAGGCCCTCTCCATGTCCTAAGCCATCAGTCGAACATCCTTAGCACCGCCACTGTGCTCGCCAATCGTGAGCTCAGCTCAGGGCTCTTGGCTGAGTGGTGCTCCCCCTGTGGGAGCACACTGACCACCAGGGGTCAGCTCCTGCATTGAGCATCTGCCCCTGGTGGTCAGTGCACATCATAGCAACCGGTCGTTCTGCTGTTTGGTCAATTTGCATATTAGCCTTTTATTACATAGGATTGATTCTTTAAAACTTCTGCTCACACAAAATACATGCACATAAATGTTTATAGGAGTTTTGTGAATAATTACCCAAAACTGGAAACAAGAGAGATGTCTTTTAATAAGTAAATGGATAAGTAAACTATGGAAATTTCATACATTGTAGTACTTTTCAGTGATAAATAGTAATGAACTATTACACCATGCAAAAACATGGGTGAATTCTAATATGCGCATTGTTCAATGAAAAAAAGCCAGTCTGAATAGACCACATATTAATATGGTTCCATTTATATGATCTTTTGAAAAGGGCAAAAGTATAGAGACTGTATAAATCAGTGATTGCCAGGGAATGAAGTCAGGAGATGATTGAATGGATGAATGACACATATGCCATTTTTTAGGGTGGCGAAATTATTCTGTATGATACTGTACTAGTGTATGTGACATTAAGCATTTATCAAAACCAATTGAACTTTATAGCACAGAGAAACTTTAATGTATACAAATTTAAAAAGTAATCAGTTACACTATATGATTAGGCCCTAAAATAAGACAGTAGTTAAGGGAATTAACAAGAGATGAAAGTTTCAAATATATTTTGACAAATAAAATATTTAGGACTTAGTAAATGATTAATATTTTGTCTACAAGGAAATAGTTAAGTTTTTGTTTTACTTATAGGTGTAGATAATATTGTCATTTACTTGGATACTAAATAACGTAAGAGATATAGTGAAAAAAAGATAAAAAATGCATGTTAAGTTTCACATATCTGTCATAGACTCAGGTGAAAATGTCTAAAGTTTAGGAAAGATAACTGATTTAAAAGTAAATTTGAAGTTTATAGGGATAAATTTGAAGGTCTGGGAAGGGAAATAATTACCCAAGGATTATGTATATGAAAATGAGTCATAAGGCAAGGAAGAAAGTAAGAAGCAAGTGCTTTTAAAGGACAAGAGAAAGTATAGGTTGAAAAGAATCAAAGGTGAGTTATAAGTTTGGAGAGACTCTAGGAATGAGTGATAACAGAACATTATCATAAAGGAAGTGGCCAGTAGCAGAACTTTTGAGTTGGGAAATTGGACAGGTACATGCAAAAAAATGAAACTAGACCACCAACTTACACCATACATAAGAATAAATTCAAAATGGATAAAAGACTTAAATGTAAGTTATGAAACCATAAAAATTCTAGAAGAAACCATAGGCAGCAAAATCTCAGGCATCTCTTGTAGCAATATGTTTGCCAATACATCTCCTAGGGCCGTGGTTGGCAAACTGCGACTTGTGAGCCACATGCAGCTCTTTGGCCCCTTGAGTGGGGCCACAAAGTTTCAATCACACTGTACGTGTGCGCCCGCACTTGGTATTTTGTGGAAGAGCCACACTCAAGGGGCCACAGTTTGCCAACCACTGTCCTAGGGCAAAGGAAACTAAAGAGAAAATAAACAAATGGGATTCCATCAAAATAAAAAGCTTCTGCACAGCAAAAAGAAACCATCAACAAAATGAAAAGGGAGCCTACTGTATGGGAGAACATATTTGACAATGATACATCTGATAAGGGGTTAATTTCCAAAATATATAGGGAACTCAACCAACTTAACAAAAGAAAGACAAACAATCCAATTTAAAAAGTGGGCAAAGGACCTAAATAGACACTTCACCAAAGTGGACGTACAGATGGCCAAGAGACATATGAAAAATTGCTCAAAATTGCTAATCATCAGAGATGCACATTAAAATGACAATGAGGTATTACCTCACACCTGTCAGAATGGCTACCATCAACAAATCAACAAATGACAAGTGCTGGCAAGAAAGTGGAGAAAAGGGAACTCTAGTATACTGCTGGTGGGAATGCAGACAGGTGCAGCCATTATGGAAAACAGAATGGAGTTTCCTAAAAAAATTAAATATGAAACTACCATTTGACCCAGTGATCTAGCTTGTAGGAATATATCCTAAGGATCCTGAAGCACCAATCAGAATGAATATATGCACCTCTATGTTCTTAGCAGCACCATTTACAATAGCTAAGATCTGGAACCAGCCTAAGTGCCCATCAGTAGACAAGTGGATAAAAAAAGCTGTGGTACATTTACACCATGCAATACTATGCAGCTGTAAAAAAGAAGGATCTCTTACCCTTTGAGACAGCATGGAGGGACCTGGAGAGTATTATGCTCAGCGAAAAGAGCCAATCAGAGAAAGACAAGTATCACATAATCTCACTCATATGTGAAAGCTAATGAACAAAATAAACTGACAAATGTAATAAATACATCCAGAGACATAGAAACATGCAGCAGACTGAGGAATCTCAGAAGGAAGGTGGAGGTGCATTAGGGGTGGAGACAGATTAACCAAAGAACTTAATATGCATATAAACATAACCCATGGACATAGACAATAGTGTGGTGAAGGCATGGGGAGGGGGCTGGTGCTGGGTGGAGGGGGGTCAATGGGAGGAAAAAAGGACATCTGTAATACTTTCAACAATAAGGATAAATTTTAAAAAGGAAGATGGAATATTTCTCTAGCTTTATTTCAGAGACAATGACTGTAAGAGCACTGTAATCTTACCACATTAGCTGAGCTTAAAAACAACCCAAAATTTGATAAAAATAGCTTTCTGGTGATAAATATGAAATCCTATATAGTAAAAGCCTAATATGCAAATTGTCCCCTCAACTGGGAGTTTGACAGGAGGGCGGGGCTGTCTGGCCAACTGCCCGCGGCCTCTTCCCCTGGCCAGCCCCGGTGAGTGGCAGTAGCAGGCAGCCAGGGGAAGGGAGGCCCCTGGCTGCAGCCAGCAGCCGCTAGGGACCCTATCCATGCACGAATTTCATGCACTGGGCCTCTAGTAATTAAATAAAATCAAAACTTTTCATAATAGAATGTGTAAAAACATTTGTGGGAGGATTCATAATTACTATAGCCTAGTTCTGAATTTGTTTGTGACAAGAAGCATCAACATTTCAACCTCTGCGCCCAAATCCATGTTATTGTTTTTGTGTTTTTAAATTGTTCTTCAGAAATGTATTATCCTCCAAATATATAGAGAGGTAGTGATTGGGAGGAGACAGTATGGTTCAGGATTTATCTTTAAATTTGTAACTTCACTCACATTCCTTAGCTCTTTGTAAATTGTTTTCTTATTCAATCTCCCTGTTTAAACAAACAACCATAAAAACTAAAGGTTTTAAATTGCCCTTCTCTGTTATACAGAGCATCCTATCCAATGGTTTTCTTAATCATTACACCCCTTTTGGAATGTGGCTAATAATTATTCTCAGGGAATCATCAGGGTAAAGCAAACAGAAATGGTTGCCAGTCAGCCCTGCGACCCTGGAGGTCCCATTACAGGAACAATGACCCCTGTGAGCACCACCGTCTGGGAGAAAGCTGCCCCCGAGTCCCTGCCCTGATGCCAGACAATCCAGTTCCTCCTTGTATGTGTCTGGGTCCCCCAGAGCCTCACCCTGGTGCTGCAGCTCAGAGGAAGTGAGACCTTAAAAGTCCAGTTAGTGTGCCGGCCCTTTTAGAGGAACAGCTGGGTCTCCAGCAGGCTCCGTGTCACTGAGCCCCAATACCCACTGATTTTTAGTTATGGGGACTTATTTTCCCAGCTCTGGGAGCCTGGGCTGGGGGTCTGGTATGGCGCTGGAACCCCTTGCTCCTCCCAGAGATGATCTCCCTCTGGATTAAAATAGTAGCACTCGTGGGTGCTGGACCAGCCCGTTCTGTGCCTCTGCCCCTCTTACCAGTCTCAGTGTGCTTTCTTCTTAATTTCTCTATGTAGGACTTCCATTCAGCCGGCTTTCAGGTGGTTCTGGATGATGGCTGTTCTGTGTTTTAGTTGTAATTTTGATGTGGTTGTGGGAGGCGGCGAGTACAGGCGTTCACCTATGCTGCCATGTAGGTTCTCCTCAAGAATATTTAATTATTAAAACTAGGGATATTTATAGCTCTTCTAAACTCTTAAAAAAATCCTAACTAAATTTTAAAAATCTTAGAATTAAAAATTGTGAAAATTGTGTGGATCAATTTCTCTTACTTGGGCAAGTAAAATACTATTTGGTCTCAATAGAGATGATGCTCAGGGAGGTTCTATTACAGGATCCATGTCACATAGATGGTAACTAGAGAAAGAAGAAGAATGTCTGTGTCATATAGAAATGCTTCCAACATACGAGGCAACATGAAGGTGAGACAAGAGAGCAATCCAGTTGCTCAAGGCTGTGCGACCTCCTTCTTAGATAAGTATATCTAGTTACTTTCCCCTGAGTTACTTTCAGATGTTTCTGAAGTAGGCTGTCTTGCTTTAAAAACACCAAAATAACAACAAAAACCATTTTTCTTATACTTTGACCCTATTTTCCACCACTGGGTTAAATTTATTTTATTGGAGAGGTGACAGTTTTTTTTTTTCGTTCTGCCAAGAGGCTGATATAATATTGAACAGAGAATGGCTGTCATTGATAAGCTTACACAAATACTCTCCTTCTTCCTGGTGGCAGTCGTGGTAAATAGCCACAGAGCTTTGTCACTGTCCGCTAGTGCTGCCTACGAACTCTAAAAGGAAAATGAAAACAGAAGTGTTACAGAACATAGGTACCTGATAATAGTAAGTCTGACTGCCTACTGCAGGGGAGAAAGAGAAATGGATTATGGCTCCTCCATGGTCATTTTAAAATTATGTATGTGCACATTGTATTGGTCCCTAGGAAGCCATGATGATAATGAGCTCACCTCAGTGAAGGAAACCAAGCTGACTCTTATCAGCTTTGCACTGGCGGTATTAGACATGTAATTAATCAGAAGACAATTTAATTTTTCCTTGTCAGCAGGGGAGCGTCACTTGAATTTAGTGAGGTTTATTTTGTTATTTTTATCTTAACGGCAAATAAAATGTTAAAAGTTATCTATAATTGTCTGTTATTTCTGGAGTGATAAAAACCATAAATTAAAGAGGCAGATTCAGCATCCTAAAGAAATGATATCAAATATGTGTTCTCAATGTTCTTGGGGTTAAAAAAAAGAATTAACTAATTTATTATGTTATTTCTCTTACATAAAAGTTATTCAAAATGTTTTCCACTAAAGTATTAGGTGAAGAGTAAGTGATATGTATCATAATGTTTTGTAACCCAGAAAGTGTCATAAAAGTTATCTCGTGCTTCTTAAAGTAGACTGATTCTTGTTGCCATTATTATTTTCAACAGAGATAAATCTTTACTGATAGGAAATCAATCATGTACATTGGTTCTCTTTGTTATTATAAAATAATGCTCAAAAATTCATATTGTATTTCATATCTATGAGAACTTGTGAACGAATGTTTACTACATTATTATTTTATTTTTTAAAATATGTTTTTATTGATTTCAGAGAGAAGGAGACAGACAGGGAGAGATAGAAACATCAATGAGAGAGAATCATCATCGGCTGCCTCCTGCACACCCCCTACTACTGGGGATCAAGCCCACAACCAGGCATGTACCCTAACTGGGAATTGAACCGTGACCTCCTGGTTCATAGGTCAATGCTCAACCACTGAGCCACACCAGCCAAGCACTGTATTATTTTTTAAGCAGAGATAAATTTCCATCAGAGTAATACAACTGAGAAATATGTCAACTTAAGGTGAAGATTGTTTTATAGCTAGCATGATCTTCTGGGGATCCATTAGTAATTTGAATCATTTGTCAGCAAGAACAACTACTTTTCTATATCTCATTGCTTCAAATACAGGTTTCTTCTGCATCTAAAATGGAGAGATGGATACATTCATTGAGCACCCACACAAGCTGAACACAATTAAGATACAGAAGAAATGCAGGGAAAATTTTCTACTCTTCTTGGCTTTAAATAAATTTGTCAGGACTCAAATACCGAAAGTCTATCATGTGTAAAATAAATCATGTATAATTAGTTGTGAGAATGAAAAATCGTTGTGTTGTATATTGTCTTTTGTATATTTTAGCTCTTTGGGAAAATCTTATTTGGCTAACCATCAATCAAGTTAACTACACATTTCTTGAAACATTGCCAACTTTTACATTGGGGGATATTTATTTGATGTAGGTGTTAACAACAATATTTAACTTTTCCAGTATTTGAAAAAAATGCTTTCCATTCTAAATCTCACTGTAGTGTTGACACTGAAATTTGTCAGAGAACTCAGTTATTCCTAATGATGTGTTTGTGATGGTGGCTGTGCTTTCAGCATGATCTTAATCTCAGCATAGATTTAGAGTATGATAGAACCATCCAATGGTCCAGATCAGAGATAAATATAGTTTTAAGTGATTATCTTTTCCTTTTTAGTACTTACATATTTTTCTATTATGATTCTTACTAGAGTCCCAGTGCACAAATCCATGCACCAGTGGGGTCCCTCCACCTGGCCTGTGGAATTGAGCAGAAACCGGACCCCTGAGGGGTCCTCGATTGTGAGAAGGTGCAGGCCAGGCCAAGGGACCCCACTGGTGCACGATTGGGGCTGGGAGGGACGCAGGAGGTTGACCAGCCAAGGAGGGACCATGGGAGGGTTTCAGAGCGTGTCCTACCCATCTCACTCAGACCTGATTGGCCAGACCCCAGCAGCAAGCTAACCTACCGGTCGGAGCATCTGCCCCCTGGTGCATGTCATAGTGACTGGTCGACCAGTTGATTGCCCATTGGTGGTCAGTGCATGTCATAGCGAGCAGTTGAGTGGCCCTAGCATATCATGAGCATATTATGTTTTGATTGGTTGAATGGACGCCCAGACTATCAGACACTTAGTCTATTAGGCTTTTATTATATAGGATATGCATAAAATAAAATAAAATACAAGACCATTTATTCTCTACAGTGACAATGTCTGTTCTATTGATGTTTCATACATAAGACTTTCTATAAGTATGGGTGCCTATTTTTTTAAATGAATGAAAGGAAACAATTGTTTGATCCTTGTTTTCTGCTAAGAGAGGCATAAGTTATATTTCTGATTATAATAATTTCTGGTCAGAAAACATCTAAAGAGGATGAATAACTTTGGATTCTCTAACCCAGGGGTCCTCAAACTACGGCCCGCGGGCCACATGCAAATACAAATATTGTATTTGTTCCTGTTTTGTTTTTTTTACTTCCAAATAAGATATGTGCAGTGTGCATAGGAATTTGTTCATAGTTTTTTTTTTTTTTTTTAACTATAGTCCGGCCCTCCAACGGTCTGAGGGACAGTGAACTGGCCCCCTGTTTAAAAAGTTTGAGGACCCCTGCTCTAACCTGATCATTCCATTTTGTTTCAATGCCAAAAAACTCAGCTGAAGCTTCTTTGGACATAATAAAGTCCTAAATTAAAGAAGTAGTAATTATCCTAAGTTAGTTCAGGGAATTGTAAAAGTAGCCAGTAAAATTTTGAAAGAAAAAAAGAAGAAAATCAATGGGGAAAAAGGAAGTAAAGAAAGAGAAAATGAAAATGTGAAATCTGTGAATCATCAGTGCCTTTGATCAGGCTACTCAGGCTTCATAGGACCTATTTCCCCCAGAACGTAGGTCAGGAAGATTTAGCTTCAAGAGCTCCTAAAGCTCTCTACCTGCTCCTCTCTGGTAATTCAGAGACGAAACAGCGAATGATGACTTTACTAGAGCTATTATTGTTTAAATCCTAAATTGAGAGAGAATATTTCAACTTGTCCTCTGGGTCCATGTTTGTTTCAGCTTAATCCCTGAAGGAGTTGATTGCTTTTGAAAATGAGATTAAGTGGAAATAAAAATGTAATATTCGTCTCACTTATGGTTCAGTCTAACTTCTAAAAAAATCATAGCTATGGATAAAAATTTCCAAATGGGAATGGCATATATAATTTGTAAAAGGTGTTGTATATCGAGGCATTTTTTTAAAAAAATTCTCATTTCCAGTTCCAATGGCCTAATAAATTCCAAGTGTCTTTTAGCCCAGTGAATTTACCTGTCTATTAATTTAACAAGTATTAATTCAGTGCCAATTGTTCTAGTCACTAAGGATATAGCAATGAACAAGAGTGACAAAATTTAGGTTCTTGAAGAACTCACAGTTTAGGAGAAAAAATAGACAACTTGGCAAGAAACACACTAATACAAAGTCTGATAGGGATAATTTCCAAAAAGAATTTAATAGAGCAAAGAGATAGTAAATGATGTGTAAAGTGACAGGGCACCAAGGTGTTACTGTACATGGGATGATCAAAAAGATTACTCTGAATAAATCTCTAAAGAAACACCTGCTCCCTAACCAGTTTGGCTCAGTGGATAGAGCATCGGCCTGCAGACTGAAGGATCTCTGGTTCGATTCTGGTCAAGGGCACATACCTCAGTTGCAGACTCCTGGCCCTAGTTGGGGGCATGTGTGAGGCAACCAATCCATGCATCTCTCTCACATCAGTGTTTCTCTCTGTCTCTCCCTCTCCATTCCACTCTCTCTAAAAATGAATGGGGAAAAAATATCCTCAAGTGAGGACTAAAAAAGAAAATCCTATCTAATAAAGAGGGAATATGCTAATTGACCCTCATGCTGTCACAAAGATGGTGGCACCCACAGCCAATAAAGAGGGAATATGCTAATTGACTGCTGCGCCCTCAAAGATGGCGGTACCCACAGCCACAAGATGGCCCGCAGGGGAGGGCAGTTGTGGGCAATCAGGCCAGCAGGGGAGGGCAGTTAAGGGTGACCAGGCCAGCAGGGGAGTGTAGTTAGGGGTGACCAGGCTGGCAGGGGAGGGCAGTTGCGGGAGACTGGGCCAGCAGGGGAGTGCAGTTGGGGGCGATCAGGCTGGCAGGGGAGTGGTTAAGGGTGATCAGGCTGGCAGGCAGAAGCAGTCAGGGGTTGATCAGGCTGGCAGGGGAGTGGTTAGGCATCGATCAGGCTGGCAGGGGAGTGGTTAGGGGGTGATCAGGCAGGCAGGCAGGTGAGCAGTTGGGAGCCAGCAGTCTGGGATTGTGAGAGGGATGTCCCATAGGGATCGGGCCTAAATCGGCAGTCAGACATCCCCTGAGGAGTCCCAGATTGAAGAGGGTGAAGGCTGGGCTGAGGGGCACCCTGCCCCAGTGCACGAATTTCATGCACCAGGCCTCTAGAAAATAAATAAACACCTGATTAAAATCAAGCCTCATTAATATCTGGGAGAAATTCAGCAGCAGAGGAAGACAAGGGTCAAAGTCTCCAAATGGGAACAGACTTATTGTATTTGAAGAAGAACCAATATAGAAGAGAGTAGAAACTATAGGGATGAAGAACATTTATGACAACAAGAGTGATTAGGGGTGAAATAAATAGATAGGCAATGACCAGATCACATTTTAGGAAAATCACATTTTTAGCATTAAAACATATTAAAAGATCATGTTAGTTGTTTTATGAAAATAAATTGTAAAACTTGGCCAAGAATATAATCAGGAATGCCCAACCAGTGAGGCTCAGTGTTTGAGTGTCAATTTATGAGGTCAGAGTTCAATTCCAGGTCAGGGCACATGCCTGGGTTGCAGGCTCTATCCTCAGTGTGGGGCATGCAGGAAGCAGCTGATCAATGGTTCTCTCTGATCATTGTTTCTATCTCTCTCTCCCTCTCGCTTCCTCTCTGAAATCAATAAAAATAAATTTAAAAAAAGAAATCATTTTTCATGTGCCAAATGAAAAGAACATAGATCAATTGAATGTAGCATCAGTATGGCATCAATTGGTCTATTCAGATTTTCTTATTCTTCTTGATTCAATTTTGGAGGACTGTATGCTTCTAGGAATTTATCCATTTTGCCCAGGTTGTCCAGTTTTTGGCATATAGTTGTTCATAGTATTTTCTTACAATCCTTTGTATTTCTGTGGTATTAGTTGTTACTTCTCCTCTTTGATTTCTGATTTTATTAATATCGGATCTCTCTTTTTTTCTTGATGAGTCAGGCTCATGGTTTGTCAATTTTGTTTTTCTTTTCAAAGAACCAGTTCTTGGTTTCATTGATCTTTGTATCATTTTTTATATCTATGTCATTTATCTCCACTCTGATCTTCATTGTTTCCTGCTTTCTACTTACTCTGCAATTTGTTTCATTTTCTTTTTCTAGTTCTTTTATATGTAGGGTTAGATTGTTTATTTGAGATTTTTCTTACTTCTTGAGATAGGCCTGTAATGCCATGACTTTCTCTCTCAGGACTGCTTTCACTGTGTCTCATAGATTTTGAGTTGCTATGTGTTTATTTTCATTTATCTCCATGTAGCTTTTAATTTCTTCTTTGATCTCATTGTTAACCCATTCATTGTTTAATAACATATTATTTAGTTTCCATCTGCTTGAGTATTTTTCAGGTGTTTTTTTGTTTGTTTCATACCATTGTGGTCAGAGAAGATACTTGGCTATGATTTGATTTCAATCTTCTTAAATTTACTGAGACTTGTTTCGTGTCCTAATATGTGGTCTATCCTAGAAAATGTTCCATGTGCACTTGAAAGGAATGTATATTTTGCTGCTTTGGAGTGAAATGCTCTGAAGATATCAACTAAATCATTCTGATCTAGTGTGTCATGTTAGGCTGCTGTTTCCTTGTTGATTTTCCGTCTGGAAGATCTATCCACTGATGTCAATAGGATGTTAAAATCCCCTACTATGATTGTATTACTGTCAATCTCTCCCTTTATGTCCATCAGAATTTGCTTTATATATTTAGGTGCTTCTATGTTGGGTGCCTAAATGTTTACACAGGTTATACCCTCTTATTTAATTGCTCCCTTTACCATTATGTAGTGTCCTTTTTGTCTCTTACTATAGCCTTTGTTTTAAAGTCTATTTTGTCTGATATAAGTATTGTTATTACATCTTTTATTTTGTTGATTTTCATTTGCATGGAATATTTTTTTATTCCTTTACTTTTATTCTGTGTGCATTTTTCATTCTGAGGTGGATACTTACAATCAGCACATATATGGGCCTTGCTTTCTTAACCATTCAGCTACCCTATGTCTTTTGATTGGAGCATTTAAGCCACTTACCTTTCAAGTTATTATATTGCTAGGTACCAATTTATTGCCATTTTTTTATTTTTACCTCTGCTCCCCCCCCCATTTCTTTCTTTTTTTAAAAAAATTTCTTCTTCTTAATGGAGACACTAACTTTTTGCAATACTGGTTTGGTGGTAATAAACTCCTTTAGCCTTTTGCGGGGAGGTGAGGGGTCTAGGAAGCCCTTTATTTCACCTTCAATTTTAAATGATAGCCCTGCAGGATAATAAGTCTTGGTTACAGGTTCTTGTTTGTTATTACTTTGAATATTTCATGACAGTCCCTTCTGACCTGAAGTGTTTCTACTAAAAAATCTGCTGATATGCTAATGGGAGTTCCTTTGTAGGTAACTAACCATCTTTCTCTTGCTTCTTATAAGATGATCTCTTTGTCTTCAACCTTTGTCATTTTAATTATGCTATATCTTGGTGTGGTCCTCTTCTGAGCTTCTTGTATTTGTGTAATTTTTTTTCCTTCACCAGGTTAGGGAAGTTTTCTGCTATTATTTCTTCAACCAAGTTCTCAATCCCTTGCTCACTCTCTTCTCCTCCTGGTATCCCTATCATACAGATATTCTTATGCTGATATTGTCTCATAGGTTCCTTAGGCTTTTATTTTAATTCTTCTTTTTGTTGTTGTTGTTTTGCTTTTGTGCTTACTATTATCTTGTCCTCTAAATCGTACAATTATTATCTTTAAATAGCTAAAAGTTTTTTCATATATAAGAAGATTAGAATTATTCTAAAAAAATCTAAAGGGGCAAATCAAAGTACATAAGAGTAGGAGGTAGAATTAATTTGTTTAAAAAGATTTTTCTAATCAATCATATTTGCTCAGTGTCACAATCAACTCTATCTCAAGAGAGTATGTCAGTCCTCTATAAAGAAATTTCAGTATGAAGCAATGATTATAATGTAAAAATAAATGTACCTTCAAAGGGCTTTCTCAGTCAGAAGGTATGATATAAATAGATTTTCTATGATATAAATAGATTTCTTCCCTTTAATCCTTAGATCTTTGATTCTGTTAGTTGGATTTTAAGGAATATTTATAAAGTTTTAATTGTATACATAGTATATGTTTAATAATAGAAGATGTTTAATTATAAGGAATATACCAACCAAGAAAAAGGTGAAATGTTATAGGTAGAAGAACTGAGAATGGAAACAATGGGTTGGAGGTTAGAAACAATATATGGATACATGTAATAGTATTGACATTTATTGGGTATGAGGGCTAAAAGAGAAGGCAAACAGATGCTTCTGTCTGCTGTTTTGAGCCAGCATGTGAGAGAAGAGTGAAGCCAGCAATAGAAATAAATACCAAAAACGGAGATTAGTTTGAAATTAATGATGGCAAAGATGATGATATATTGAATTTAAGAAATAGTTATCATCAAATAGAAAGCAACGAATTGAGGAGGAAATTAAAACACTAGAGCCCTGGCTGGTGTGGCTAAGGTGGTTGGAGAGTCATCCGGTGCATCGAAAGGTCACTGGTTTGATTTCCAGTCAGGGCACATACTCAGATTGTGGGTTCCCTGGTCAGGATTTGTACAGGAGGCAACAGATATCATTCTTTCTCTCTCTCTCTCTCTCTCTCTGAAATCAAATTTAAAAAAAACACATGTCCTTGGGTGAGGATTGAAAAAATGAAACAATAGAATTTGTTTTTTTCTTTGTGAAGAATAAATTAGCAAGAATCTAATCTTATTTGGAGTCCATCTGAGGAGATTTATTTTTTCAAGTAATAAAATAGACCTGATTATAAAGTGGTCTTTTCATGAACTCAGGTTATATTCTGTGAAGCTATTCTGCTTGGTCAAAACCTTGTTTTAAATGTGGTTTCCTAATAAATTATTCCTTTCAGAATGCAAAATAGCACATTTGAAGAACAATAGCTTAGAATTAGGAGAGCCAAGTAATAATTTTAGCTTTGCCGCAAATTGTGGAACTTTGGGCAAGTTACCATTTCTTTCTATGTTAACCAATGGCTTAGACTGTGCTATTTTAAATCCTCTCCCACATGCTAGTATTTCTTTCTAATTATCTCAGAAGTTTGAATAAAGCCTCAAAGTTGAGAACAATAGACATTAAGTGACCCAATACTTAAAAGAACAGTAGACACTAGAAGATGACAATACGGCCCAGCTTAAAAAATCAGAGAATTGAAAATTTAAAGGTTAAGAGAAGTAAAAAGAGAAGTCATCAGACTATATAAAGCTGATGGAAGTAGACTGAGTTTTCTTTTTGCTTCATGGAGGGGGAAAGAAAGAGGACACTTCCCTCAAGTCAAGACATAAAGCTCCAGAGGAACTCCTTATGTCAATAGCAATGTCATCTGGAAGAAAAGTCTTGACTCTCACTCCCCCACTAAGTGCTTGCTAGGCTACAGAAACTTGGATGTCCATAACAGAGAGCGTGATGGAGCAGAACATGCTAGAGAAATCTTGGGAGGGTGGGCATAGAAACTAATTCCTGCTTATTTATTTATTTATTTGTCACAAATTTGATTAATTATCATTGAACGGTGAATGAGATTAAAATGTCACAAAGGATAGGAGAAATTCCAGCCTTTGGGAGGGCAAAGGGTTGTGGACTTTCTGGGGAATAGGAGTTGGTCCTGCAGAGGGAGCCAGGCCTGAGCCAATGCCACCTGACAGAAGAAAGTGACCTCAGAAGAAAATGAGGGCAAATTCCTAGAGGCTAGACCTCAGAGAGAGGCAGGAGCATAAGATATTAGTTGAGGGCAGTGATGGCAAACCTTTTGAGCTCGGTGTGTCAGCATTTTGAAAAACCCTAACTTAACTCTGGTGCCGTGTCACATATAGAAATTTTTTGATATTTGCAACCATAGTAAAACAAAGATTTATATTTTTGATATTTATTTTATATATTTAAATGCCATTTAACAAAGAAAAATCAACCAAAAAAATGAGTTCACGTGTCACCTCTGACACGCGTGTCATAGGTTCGCCATCACTGGTTGAGGGAGTAGATTGCTCCATCCAGGAACAGGGCAGCATGATGGATTATAAAAGCCTCCAAAGTACCATCACGTGTAGTCCACTTGAGAGTCAGTATTTGGCATTTGCCATGTGGATAACCTTGATGGCCATTTCACAGCAGTGACTAAGCCTCGCAACCTCTATATTTCCAACAGCATCTGAAAAAGTCATCAGGAGAAGGGAGGGTAAGAAAAAATAACTCATTTGCCTTATCACAGGTCTTCTAGCCACAGGACGAACCTGATTTGGGGAGAGAAGGGGTATGAGACTGAAGTTTTGGTATTGGGAGGGCTGAATGCTGGATACATCAGTATTCTAAAAATCAGTCACAGTTTTTATCATCCAAAACAGGCCTTGTTCCAATACCTTCAAGTATATAATAAACTGGGGACCATCGATAGCAGGAGAAGGGAAATCTGACAGGAAATATTTAAAGGCAGTAATTAGAGAAAAATAAAAATGTTCAGTCGTATCATAACTAAGTTACATTTTCTCTCCTTATTGACATATAACCTCCTAGTAGCCTTTCACTGGTATTATTTTTTTTTCTATAAAAATGTATTGAATATTACTAAGTCAGGCAGTGTCCTGAATACTGTTGGAGAGGGGGCGGTAATGGGGGAGATGAGGGAGTAGAGAAAAAGACCACCCTACATAGTCTTCAGTCACAGAGTTTGCAGACATTTGGACTGGTAAACAAACTTAAACTAAAATATGGTATAGAAAATACCTTATATGAACCATATTTTCATTAGAGATTTTTCTTGAACCCTCTACTGGCTGATTTATTAAGTAATTCATGCCAAAGAGCTACAGGAAAAGCCAGGGTTTGAGTGGATGGTGAGGTATTGAGTGTATTTGAATAGGTGGAAAGAAAAGTGCATTAGTACACCATATTTTGCAGAGAGAGCCCAAGCTCTGCTGGCTCATATTTTTGGCACATTATAGAGATTTTTGCTCAATTTCCCTCCCTTTTCCCCAAGCACTTATATTACATAACCATATGCTCTAAGTGGACTTTACATTTAGGAAATAAATTGAGAGCATATGACTTGCAGATCTACAAATGATTAATCTTAATCTTTAGAGAAAGCGTGGAATCCAGAACAAATAGATGTTTTACTAGAATAATGTTCAGAAGTTATGCTATGTAGGTTTTTACTAGGCATTTTGCTGTAACTTATGCTAATATTGTAGTTTGTTATTGAATGTTATGATTATCATTTAATTAAGAAACAGGAGTAGCAGATGATTTTTTTCTATTTTGAGATAAAATGTAGAAAAATATACTCTTAAAGTGATAAATAATGTAGAACAAATGGAATGTTTAACATAGCTTATGGGAATATCACATGATAAATGCCATAGACATTTCTTCAAAACAATGTTTGGATAGTATTTCAGTTGTTGCTTCTAAAATATTTAAAGATGATTCTGCATTTTCTGAAAACTTTTATAGTGAGGAACTGATTCCCAAAGGTTTCCATTGTGTTCATTTATTATTGGGTATGAATAACAGCCATATCACAAAATTAATCATTTGAAATAGGTCTGAGGTTTATTTATCAATAGTGAAGGCATTTGTAAGAAAGATATGATTTCTACATTGTGTTCTATGCTGAGTTCCTCAAACAATTTCTCAATTTACAACTACAGTATGTCCTCCCTGGACATCACCAATATGCTCTTCTAACTGTGCAAAAGATGTATAACAAAAGCAATTTTACCATAGGCTAATTGATATTAACAAGGCTAAGTTTCTGCAGAATATCATTAAGATTATAAAGAAATATCATTGAATGAAACAATTTTATTTGAGGACCTGCTATATTAGCTTTAAAAATGAATATTTAAATTATTTGCTTCATTCTCTATTTTGGGGAAAAACATATGCCGGGTACTTTAGGTCTGACCCTTATATTGCCTTAATATTCTGCTACCCCATAAAGAGCTACACCACTTTTCCATGTTTTAGTCACATTGTCCTTGCTTACTATTATACCCAGTACAGGTCGTCTCACATATGGCAGGGTCCTGGAGGGCCTATAGACACCCAGCAGTTGCCTTATGGGATAATGGCTGATCTCTATTTATCTCCAAAAATTTGGAGAATCTAGGGTGGTAAAAGCCACATAATTATGACACAATGAAACAGGTCCCAATACAGACCCTCATGGTAGCAGCAGGCCTACCTGTGTTGGGGGCTGTCACTGGAACAAGTTTCTGCAGTGTGATTAGACTTTCTTAAAATGAGTAATTGTCACAGTTGTTGGTATGGAAAGGTAATTAATTACATGAAGTAATTATAGTTTTTCCTGAAGTACGTGTAGGTTTGACGTATTTTTTTTAGAAATTAAAATAGCAATATTTTTTGTATCTTGAAAGGTAGCGTGTTGTTTGGGGCTAGTATTTCAGGGTAGACATGCCATTCACAGAATGTGGGAAATGCTGGTGAAACTAAAGCAGTGGTAGAGCAAAATGTAAACATGAACAGTATCTTCATCTAAGGGAATGATTTTGAAGGGCAGCTTTAAAATGAATAACCTGTTGGTAGAGGGAAAGGCTTGATAAACACCGTCTGCCTGAAGACTAGGATCAGAGTAAACCAGACAAACATAGCCATACCACCTGTGATTTTGTAGTTTCAGAGGAAATCACCATGAATAAGATGCAGAACTGTAATAGTTTGGAAATGTGATAAGTGAGCCTATTTAAATCTTTTGATTACTTTCTACTGAGAATTTAATAAGTTCTAACCTAATCATTCAGTATTCATGTATTCAACATTTTAATCCACCAAAACCAGAAAAAATACCTCATTAGAAAAAGAATCTCAAATAAAGAACAAGTATATTTAGAATATTAAAGCACTCATAGTGCCTTGAATAATTGCTGTAATGGAAAGTAAGTCAGAGGTAATCGTGGCAATATGTTGTCTAGAGTGAATTTCTCACATATTAATTAGTATGTATTAGTAATTATTGAATTTTTAAAATATTTGAAAAATATTTGGATAAAAAGTAATAATTTGAACACAGACACTTTCATTTTAATATCAACTTAAAGGTTAATTATTATTACTCTCCAGTCAAGTAGATACGAAACAAAGACCATGTCTCCAGCATTGGGATAGGATCAGGAGGACACAATGCTTACAGAAATATAAAACAAGCTTCCTTCCTTATGGTATTCTTAAAATATTCTTGCATGTGGGATAAAGTTAATGAGTAGAAAAATAAATGTGAATAACAGAAGATAAGCCATAATTTAGAGAATTCACACACTATATAAATGATCAAGGAAGGGTGTTTTATAAAAAAGCAATTAGGGAGAGATTAATTGGAGTAGTGGGTCTATAGCCATTCATTTAAAGATAAATTTGAGTTATTAAGGAGGAAAGATCATCTGTGTGAAGGTAAATATCATGAGCAGAGGGATACATGTCTATAGTCAATGGAAAGAGTATAGTGAGCTCAGAGGAGAGTGGTTTGAGATGATTATAGGAGGCAAGTGCTAATCATCTTATTGATAATTTATTCTCTAAAATATCAGAGTATTTATTTTGTAAACTATCATAACACTAGGAATACTAGTGCTGTGATGTATATAATGTATGGTATATATTAAGAAAAAGGTATTTAAAACTTATTTTTCAAAATGCTCATAAAAAGTTGTAAGGTATGACTGTGAAATCATGTTGCAGATTTAGTATAACCTAGACAACACTTATTTCCTGGACATTTTTCCTGGTTACAGCTATTCTTGAACACAGACACTTTCATTTTAATATCAACTTAAAGGTTATTATTACTCTCCAGTCAGGTTTTTGCTCTTATCTCTGACTCTTCCCTGATTTCTTTAGTTTTATTTAGCTTCAGCCAGAATAGTCTCTTGACTGTCTACCAAATAGGTCATACAAATTCCCACATCCACCACGTGGAACGTTTCATTCCACCCTTCTTCCTCACATGCACTTCTCCTATTTTAGTCTGTCTATTTGATTCTTATTCATTTTTCAACAATTTTGATTATCATTCAGGTGAAGCTTCTCCTAATTCATCCAACCCAGAGTGATATTTCCTTCTTTCAAGCACATTGACTGAATAGCATGCACATTTCATTTGGCACAAATAAAATATACTCGCTTTTAAAATATTTTGTGTTACCTCGATACCTATAGTACTTATTTAGGGCAGGCTAATTACTGGGAAACCACAGAATATCCCAGTGACTTAACCATATGAAGTTTATTTTTCACTCAGCTTACCATCCCATCAATGTTGTTGTTGGTGGTTTATAAGGGGAAGGGGGTGGGAATCAAGGGGCCCATGTTCCTTTACTAGTGGCTAGTGGCTTAGCAGTGTATCTTAGGGTCTGGGGATCTTCCAGAGAACCTTGGCCATCTGGCTTTCCCGACTAAAACAAAGATGAGAAAGTAAGGAGGACTGTGTCCAAACATGATTGTGTAGGGAATTTAACTTACTGTAAAGTCTTCAGCTTTTACTCTGAATTAAATATGGTGCCATGAAGGATTTATGTCAAGGAAAGAAAACAATTAAACTATGTTTTAAAAGGAACAGTAGGTAAGCAGGGGAGAGTAAGGAGGCTAATACAGTAAGCCAGGTAAGAAGTGATGGTGGTTTAGACCAGCTTGGTAACAGAGGAGGTGGTGATAGTTTCAGGATATATTTTTAAATTACAGCCAATAACATGTCCCAGTGGTTAGCATGTGCATTGTGAATGATAAAAAGGGAATCAAGGCTGATAGGGATGACAACACCTAGAATATCACATCAGCATTCGATAAGTTTAAAGAAAGAATGAGTTTTAAAAATTGTTGTTGTTTTTTCTACGTACAACTTACTTAAATACCTCTCTGACTTCTGGCCCTATATTTTCTTGTATCAATGGGACTATTTTTTTTTCTTCCATTAAAACCCTGAAACCCAAATGCATATTTTAGATAGTTATAAAGATTTTTGATCTTCTCTTGTAATATACCCTTGATTGCTAGAATGCACAAAGGATACATAATCAAAAAAAGCTTTATGTTATAGGCCAACAAAGCACATAAGACATAAAAATTGAATGTAAACCCTTGTCACTAGTATGAAAGGCACTGTCAGTTTTTAGTGAATCTTTCACACACTGGGGACCCCTGTCAGTGCAATTTCAACCTTTAACTGCCTTTATTAAAAGCACATATTATCATGTGGCCATGAAAGCATGATATAACAGAATACTATTTGTTTCTTTCTCTTGTCGCCACTCTCTTCACCATAGGGGGGAAAAAAGTTGTATAACTTTGCTTACAAGAGCTATTTAATTTGATCTGAAGCAGATTTTAAAAATGGAGAAGACTTTTATAGATATGCACAAAACTAAGTTAATGTTTTAACATATTTTTTAGGTTGCTTTGTTCTATCAACAAAATCCCACCATCTAAAAGCTGTTAATGTATCACTGTTTTTCGCCTTAGATGTCCTTCTCCCTTCCCTATGTTTACAAATGATCTGTACCAGAATATACAACTTCTTTCACATCCCCATGATTTGGATTATGTCCACCCATGTGTTTTAGCATTCTCCTGAATCTCTTTTCTACTCCCAGCATAATGACAAGATGAGGTCAAGGACTGGCGTATACACAGCGCGAAGATCATTCTCTCTTTTATGTACAAAGATTGTGGAGTGACTAAGAATATTTATCTCCAGGGTTGGTTCAATTTAACCAGAATTTCTCACAGAAGTAGCTGATGATTTAATTGCTACCCAGGCCTGATTGTTGATCTACCTAGAATAGTCTCTATTTTTTTTTTATGCACAACATATTCAGTATAATGGCATAGTTCTCGTTGGATTCAGTGGGCAATTTCACTTTATTGTGAAGAAACATTCTAGTTTCAGACTTACATGACCTGGCCTTGTTCACTCTTGTAGCAGTGCTGGAGGTAGCGTTTATTTTATTTGCTGTGAGGCTTTGACTGGGAACAGCTTTCCTGGAGTGGAGTGCTTTGGTTGGTGACTTTTATCATTAAGTGCAGCCGTGTGAAAAGCTGCAGATAATGCAGGCAAGTGAGGCTTTAACACTCTGCCTGTCTAGGGGATGTTGCTGATGTCTGGACAAAGCTTATACTCGGAAGGTAACCTTGGTCTGTTTCTTTGTGTTCAGATTCTTATGGGAGTTCATGTCATTCAGTTGTTCCTCATCTGTGCAGTGTTAAGAAGAGCATTACACTTTAGGAGCAAGTAAAGGTTAACTCTTGCACTCCACCCGCCATATAATGGGATATAGTGGGGTAGTAGGTTTGCCAAGGCCTGTTCTGACTGTATGAACTCTTGACTTGGAACGCAACTGTGAAAAGAAGTGCTTTAGTTGCAATGCAATAGGTAGCAGCAATTTTGCCCAGCAAAAAGCTGTAGGTGGTTAACAATGGCTTGCCACACTGCTGGTAATGGTAGCACTTTAGATTCTTACAACCCTGTAAGTGGTAACATTTAAACTCAGCACAACAATGTAAAAGGTGGTACTTTCATCTCATTCAAAAAGACTCTGGTGTGGTTATCTTCACTTTCCAGTTGATTTTGATAGACACATAGGTGATAATGTGGATTATTTTCGTTACTATCCTCATCAAGTCACAGGACATTAAATTAATATTAACTGGAAAAAGTTGTAGAAGTTTCTTTAGTATCAATGATTTCCGCACATATAAAATAAGTAAATTCAATAAGAAAATATTTTAAACCTCTCAAACATGTCTCTTTTTTAAAAGTGTTAATTTAAAACATTAGTGAAAATAATAAGTAGAGTGCAATTTTGAAAAGCATTCTAGCCCTGACCCATGTGGCTCAGTTGGCTGAGTGCCCTCCCATACACCCAGAGGTCAATGGTTCAGTTCCCAGTCAGGGCACAACCCAGATTGCTTGCAGGCTCCATCCCCAGTAGGCAACATACAGGAGGCAGCTGATCGATGTATCACTCATTGATGTTTCTCTCTCTCCCTTCCTCTCTTTCTAAAATCAATACAAACATATTTTAAAAAGGAAAGAAAGTCAATCTATAAAAGAGCAAAACTGAATATATAACACAACTCAGGAACATATGATAAGCTATAGAGTAAATGGTAAATGCATGAATTATCAATCTTCTAAATAAAAATAACTAATAACATGGAGGTTGTGCCTGTGATGCTGTGAATGTCAGTTTCTAAAGAGTCACTGAATTTCTTTTTTTTTTCTTTCAAATATATGCTACCCTGTATATACACTGTTAATTGCAGATGATGCTGTAGGTTTCATCAGTAAATATTTAACTTCATGGTGCATTGCATCCCTGAAAAGGGTCTGAAGCATTTTAAAACCCTTCTGCTAAGGGTGTGGACCTGGACCAGCCCTATCAGTATCACCTCGGAGCTTGTAAGAAATGCAGAATCTCCTCCGAAAAACCAAGATGGCGGCATAGGTAAACACTGGAAATTGCTGCCTCACACAACCACTTCAAAAATACAACTAAAAGACAAAACGGACATCATCCAGAACCACAGGAAGGCTGGCTGAGTGGAAATTCTATAACTAGAAGTAAAGAGAAAAGCACACTGAGACTCAGAGAAGGTGCGGAAGTAAAGTGCAGAGGTACAGAGGCGCATGTGGAAAGGGCTGGCAACTGAGGACACGGCTGTCTTTTTCAATCGGGAGGGAGACACAAGCTCCTGACTGCTCTGAACTCCAGTTCTGGGTGAGTCTCTGGGGACCCAGACTCATATGGGGAGAAACTGGACTGTCTGGCATCTGTCGGAACTCGAGGGCGGCTTTCTCTCAGAGGTGCTTGCAGCGATTACCGGGACCCAGGGCCTCTTAGGGTAGGACTGAGGAGCAGCCATAGCTGCTTGCTCTGTCTGGTTGATCCCCTGAGTCCCCACCCCACCCAAGCTGTGCACAGAGGCTTTTGCATCTGAAAGGCCTGGCCCTTTGCAATCTGAAAATTACCTAACAAACTGCAGCTGGGTCAGAGAGACCCAGAACTTCCAAAAGAAGGCCCAAGGCCCCACAGCAGCTTGCATTGATTCACAGCTGGGCCTCATCTGGGCACC
>NW_005364225.1:1295203-1328663 GCF_000412655.1 Myotis brandtii
GCCGATAAATTTAGTGAGACCCTCGAGGATATGAAAAAGTACCAACTAGAAATTAAGCATTCACTGACTGAAATAAAGAATATTATACAGACTCCCAACAGCAGACCAGAGGGTCGCAAGGATCAAGTCAAAGATTTGAAATACGAAGAAGCAAAAAACACCCAACCGGAAAAGCAAAATGAAAAAAGAATCCGAAAATACGAAGATAGTGTAAGGAGCCTCTGGGACAGCTTCAAGCGTACCAACATCCGAATTATAGGGGTGCCAGAAGAAGAGAGAGAGCAAGATATTGAAAACCTATTTGAAGAAATAATGACAGAAAACTTCCCCTACCTGGTGAAAGAAATAGACTTACAAGTCCAGGAAGCGCAGAGAACCCCAAACAAAAGGAATCCAAAGAGGACCACACCAAGACACATCATAATTAAAATGCCAAGAGCAAAAGACAAAGAGAGAATCTTAAAAGCAGCAAGAGAAAAAAAGTCAGTTACCTATAAGGGAGTACCCATACGACTGTCAGCTGATTTCTCAACAGAAACTTTGCAGGCCAGAAGGGAGTGGCAAGAAATATTCAAAGTGATGAATAGCAAGAACCTACAACCAAGATTACTTTATCCAGCAAAGCTATCATTCAGAATTGAAGGTCAGATAAAGAGCTTCACAGATAAGGAAAAGCTAAAGGAGTTCATCACCACCAAACCAGTATTATATGAAATGCTGAAAGGTATCCTTTAAGAAGAGGAAGAAGAAGAAAAAGGTAAAGATACAAATTATGAACAACAAATACACATCTATCAACAAGTGAATCTAAAAATCAAGTGAATAAATAATCTGATGAACAGAATAAACTGGTGAATATAATAGAATCAGGGGCATAGAAAGGGAATGGACTGACTATTCTCGGGGGGGAAAGGGGTGTGGGGGTGTAGGAAGAGACTGGACAAAAATCGTACACCTATGGATGAGGACAATGGGGGGGCAAGGGCAGAGGGTGGGGGGGAACTGGGTGGACGGGAGCTATGGGGGGGAAAAAGAGGAACAACTGTAATAATCTGAACAATAAAGATTTAATTTAAAAAAAAAAAAAAGAAATGCAGAATCTCACCCCCAGTCTGCTGACTCACAGTCTGCATTTTAAGATCCCCCAGACTCAGACACATTTTAAAGCTTGAGAAGCACTGATCTAAATGATCTAACTAATCTGGGGTCTTGCCTTAGTGAAGATTTCTTCCAGGGCCCAGGCATCACAAGCAAAATTAGAGCTTTTGCAGGACAGGTCAAGGAAGCTCTTAATGAATCAGGCCAGTGTCCTCTGTTTAACATTTTGGAGCCACTTTAGGACTTTTCTCAAATTTCTTGAGATCACCCATTTCCTGGATGTGAGATGTTGCCATGTACCAAAAGAAAGCATTAGGTCATCATCAGTTGAGGTAATCTGGAATCCTACTAAGGGACTGAACTCAATCATGGACTAGCCCAGTGATGGCGAACCTATGACACGCGTGTCAGAGGTGACATGCGTACTCATTTTTTTGGTTGATTTTTCTTTGTTAAATGGAATTTAAATATATAAAATAAATATCAAAAATATAAGTCTTTGTTTTACTATGGTTGCAAATATCAAAAAATTTCTATATGTGACATGGCACCAGAGTTAAGTTAGAGTTTTTCAAAATGCTGACACGCGGAGCTGAAAAGGTTCGCCATTACTGGACTAGCCTGTAGTTAGAACAGTACCATCAAGGAGGTTTTCATGGAAACTCAGAGAGAATTAGAGACTTATTTTCTCATAGAGGCAGTGTAAACAAAAGATCACAACAAACCAACCAAGATCTATCTCTTCTATGAATCTTTCATTTAATATACATTCATCCAAGCAAGATTTTTAAACATCCCGTAAAACTCAACAAAAATCATGGATTTGGGGAAAATTCATAAACTTTAATAGGCATAATTCTAAAGAAGTCTTAAACAAAGTATCTTAAAGCAAAGAAAGGTATTCTTGTATGTCTTTGTTTCAGAACTTAAATTAACATGGCATGCTTATTAGTATACTGGAGACAGCCATTTAACAAACATGCAGGGGAAAGAAAAGTTTCCTTCCCATTGCGTTTGTTTTGTTAGTGGATAGCCAATTCTCTAGAATTTCCCTGCTGGAATGCTAGAAGCTGACTGCTTTTTTTCCTATTGGTTTACAAAGCACAAGTTGTTCTTTGGTGGGGAAGCACCAATTCATCAATGTAAAGGGAATTCTGTTTGTCAAACTGTAAAACTAAAGATGTCCATTAGACATAACTATTCAAACTTTTATAAATGGATAAGTCATAGTAATCACAATTATATTATGTTGAAATAGTCATGTGTATAAAACTAATATAATTGAAAAATGATGACATGCTTTGGCCTGTTATTGATTCTATTTATTATACATGAGAAGTTTTCTTCAACCAATAATTGGTAGGGAAAATAAATAGCACTTAGCCTTTTAGATAAGATATATATATATATAATTTCAGATGATATTCACAGTACAATATTCTCTTTCAGGCCTCAACTGCATAATGAATTAGAGTTGACAACTGGTATCCAGCTAAAGACTCTCCTACTGTTTAAAAGGGTATATATTTTAAAGTACATGAAGTATGATTCACTTAAGTAACAAGCTAATTGAACATTTACTGTCAGGTATAGGCATATATAAATGAGTTCCATGACCTAGCTGGTTTGGCTAGAACGTCAGCCTGTGGACTGAAGGGTCTCGGGTTCGATTCCTGTCAAGGGCCCATGCCTGGGTTGTGGACTTGATCCTCACTATGGGGCATGTAGGAGACAGCCGATCAATGATTCTCATCATTGATGTTTCTATCTCTCTCTCCCTCTCTCTTCTTCTCTGAAATCAATAAAAATATATTTAAAAAAATAATAAAATAAAATAAAATAAATAAAATGAGTTCCATGAACTAACTGTTCTTGGCCCTGGAGCCCCCATCTTCCTTTGTAGCAAGTGACTGATTCCAACCAAATCAGTTAAACTAGTCCACCCTAGTAATATGTTAAGTCACTTCAGATTTGAATAATCTTAGAGATTTGCAAAATTCAACTATTTCTTCCTTCCCCTTCCTGTTGCTATCTCTATATATCCTTCCAAAAGACTTCAAGCTCACCCAAAATGGTGGCGATGAGGGCAGCGTCTGCCCTCTCTGTTTATGTTTGGGACTCGGTGAGGAATTCCAGCGGTTGTTTGGTTAGTTGGTACCCCTTTACCTGCTGGTAATAAGTGACTAACTGCCGGGGTCCTCACCCATTCTGATTTCTGGCACTGGTTGGATCCAAATGCTTGTTTTTAGATGCTTGGCTTTCTCTGCTCTGGCAACATCTTATTCTGGCTCTTCTGTGTGGCACATTTAGTGTTTCTCAAGTGTCCAGCTAGCACCCCTCTAGCCTCCTTTCTCATAAATTCTATGGGGAAATGACCACCCCTTCCCTACGCCTTCAATGAGTGATCTGCTCTACAGCTGTGTTGGGAATTTTTCTCTTTTGGATGCCTTATGGTGGGGTGGGCAGGGGAGAGGTCACCCAGCCAGCACTGGAGCATCTGTCTTTACCTCTTCTGGGTGTCTGGCCCAGTGACTCCTTGAGAGTATACCTCGGTTCTTCAGGAACTGGAGCTTCCCTTCATATCTTTCTGTTTGCTGTGACCATATGCCATCTCTTTCTGGTATTCACCCACAATTCTGAGTCACTAGGGTATCTGGAGATTCTATTGGTTGCAAGAATCCATAGAGGGAACATGATGCCAGCCTTTCTTACTACCAGACCTCCCTGCACATTGTGGGAGTTATGTAAAGAATCATAATTTTAAACTCTCCAATTTTTGCTCTCTAAAACTCTACCCATGCAACTCCTGTTCTGCAGGCCCTTTTCATACCGTGTGTGTGTTTCAGAAAGTTTTTTTTTGATTCTTTGATACTGTAGATGAAGATTAGGAAAGTGTGTCTTTTAGAAAGAAATTTCTTTTAAATTTAGAATCCAAACAACAGCTTGTTTTTCTTAGGTAGGGATTCAAAGTCCAGCACTTTCTTTCTAGCACTCAGATGGAAAGGGACAGTTAATAACCTAGAGGAGCAGGAAAGGGTATGTGTAGGTGACACTTCACATTATCATGTTATATATGTGATCATAAAATATTGTTAGTATTATTATAGAACTTTATGGCTTTCACAGTAGGGAACAATTCACATTTTAATATACATGAAAAACATGATTTTTACTGACATCGAATGATATATTTTGTTTTCATTCATGATAAATATTAGTCAATTTTTAAAATGCTCTAAAACTCAAAACTATTCTTGTGATATATACTGTATATCTTTAATAGTGCTCCTTATTAATCAAATAAGATTAGGGAAATTGGATATGATTAAGTTATGAGAGGTAGCATTTAAGAATGTTATCATTATGAGTCAGTTGCACTTCTTCAAATCTATTTTGGAAATGCTACACATAGGTGGTTAAGGGTTTCAAAGCAGCAAAACCTTGTATCCTCATAATATAGACTGTGTCTAAAATAAGTGTCTTTACATCTCAATTTGTCATTTTTTTAAAAATATATTTTATTGATTTTTTACAGAGAGGAAGGGAGAGGGATAGAGAGTCAGAAACACCGATGAGAGAGAAACATCGATCAGCTGCCTCCTGCACACCTCCTACTGGGGATGTGCACGAAACCAAGGTACATGCCCTTGACCGGAATCGAACCTGGGACCTTTCAGTCCACAGGCCGACGCTCTACCCACTGAGCCAAACCGGTTTCGGCTCAATTTGTCATTTTGAGATTTTTGAATGTAAATAAGATATCTACATTTTGAGGGCATTGAGAGAATTGTGTTGATGTTGGGGTTTTTTGAAGTTTGGGTTTGTTTGTTTGTTTGTTAGATAACTATAGTAAACCTCTTTAATCATTTTATTGAGCTGAGTTTTTTAAAATGCCTCCAGTTTCATAGGCCAGATATCGACATGTAACTTTAGAAGAGAACAGTTTTCTGCCTGATTCCCGGTCAGGGCATATGCTGGGGTTACAGGCTCAATCCCTTGTGTGGGGTGTGCAGGAGGCAGCCAATCAATAGTTCTCTCTCATGATTGATCTTTCTCTCTCTCTCCCTCCCTTTTTCCCTCCCTCCGTTCCTCTCTGAAATCAATAAAAATACATTAAAAAAAAGTAGAACAGTTTTCTAACAGGTTTTTAACAATTGATTCACCCACGTAAGAAGTTTACTTTAACCAGTTATTGATTGGTCTATTATTTTACATATTATAACTGTCAGATCTTATAACAAAATTGAACGTGCTTTCATGTTGTCAGCTGTCTATGAAGTAATGTTTCAATTTGAGATTATTTGGTATTATTTCCAAATGCAGTATTTTGGCCTAAAGGACACAGATGATATTTCATTTTATATTTTAAAAAACAGAAAGATGGGTTATACTAATTACATATAAAGAATTTTAAATCTCATATTAAACTCACTCCCTCTTCCACTGCCAAATACTAATGTTGATATGCTGAGTTCTGTGTGCAAATAATTTTCACAGTCCTTGGGTAGCCATCTTCAATGCCTCAATCAGACAAAAAAAATATTGAATGTTTACAACACATTTAATTGTGTGGTATTTGATTTCTTAAGCACTTTGTCAAAGCTTAAAATCCCAGTGGGAGAAATGACAAACTTACAAAACATTTAGAAATCAATAAAATAGATAATTAATAAAGGGACTCAATAAAGGCCATAGTACTTCAAAATTAGGGCAAAAATAAACCTTTCTGATAATGGCAGGACTTAAGATTGACTTCTAAGTATTGATAAGAAAAAGAGGAAGGCGAGTAACTAACTTTGAGCCCTTCAAATATTACCTGAGCACATGTGGGCTAAGGGTCCCGTCACTCTGAGTCTACCCCAGCTTTCCAGGAAAACTGTCTCTTCTACCCCCAGAATGAGTGGTCAACCCAGGAGGGCTGGGGTACCTTACTTACTATGAAATCCTCAGCCAGCCTTCTGCAACTATAAGGCCAGTTCAAGAGGGAGATAAGCAGAAGCTAATTTTTCCAAATGATCTCATAGACCAGTGGTTCTCAATCTTCTGTCCCTTTAAATACAGTTCCTCATGTTGTGACCCCAACCATAAAATTATTTTCGTTGCTACTTCATAACTGTAATGTTGCTACTGTTATGAGTCGTAATATACATATATGATATGCAGGATGGTCTTAAGCGACCCCTGTGAAAGGGTCCTTCGACCGCCAAAGGGGTTGCAACCCACAGGTTGAGAATCGCTGTCATAGACGGAATTCTCCACCACCAGTGTCAAAACATCTAGCTGATTTGAACATTCTCTATTTCATCGAACAAATGGATGAAAATGATCCATCGCTTAAGCTGTAGAAAATCAAAACAGAGTTCTTATGCCCTGTCTCATTCCACTTTGCTGCCTCATTAAATGTGGGAGAAAAGAGATACCATTGAAATGAACTCAGTGAGAAAGACTTCCATTTGGGAATAAGTTATGCTCTGTAATGAAGAATTTTAACTACTTTCTTTTCCCAGCTCTGCTTATTAAAGAAAAATTCCACTGTTTAGCATAGAAATGAAAACCAAAACAAAACAAGGATGACATGTTTTCAAGTAGCTTAATGATGTTTTTTTTTGTTGTTTTGGGTTTTGTGGGGGTTTTTTGTGGGTTTGTTGTTGTTGTTTCTGTGTTTTTGTTTTTTGGGGTGTTTTTTCCCCCCAGTTGATCACCAAGAAACTATTCACTGAACTTCTGTGTTGTCAACATTTGTATTTACTACCAGGGTAATTGTCCTAGTGCCCTTCTCACTGTATAGTCTCTCAAATACTTATTTATTTACTTGTTTGAGCATCTGTGTTTCATACTAAATTGAGCAGTAGAGATCATGTCTATTGTATTGCACATTTTATTTCCAATGCACTTGATAGGTATTTTGTAAATATTTGTTAAATAAATTTCTGTCTGTACTTGCGAACTAACTGCCTGCGATTTATTACCAAATCTATATCCTAGTTTTGATCTTTATCCACCATGCTGAAAGTAGAACTTGTCGCCCGGCCGGCGTGGCTCAGTGGTTGAGGGTCGACCTATGAACCAGGAGGTCATGGTTCAATGGGGGGCATGCAGGAGGCAGCCGGTCAATGCTCTCTCATCATTGATGTTTCTCTCTCTCTCTCTCTCCCTCTCCCTTCCTCTCTGAAATCAGTAAAATATATATTTAAAAAAAGAAAGTAGAACTTGTAAATATTTATATTTTCTACTTTAAAACTTCAAAAATATACTTATTTCTTAATTTTCTTTCTTCCCTAAGATGACTAAGCTCAGTTAGTCAACTATCAAGTTTTATGATGTTTTCTTTCCTTCTGCCTCTCTTGTGTATACCTCCTTTTCTTTTTATCTGGCTGTTATTACCTCCTGCCAATAGTTTGTTGTCCCTCAAGTACCTTCTACACATTAATAATAGAGAAGCTAGGTCTTTGAAATGCCTTCTTATAAACTTTGCTCAGAAATGTTCCTTACTCATAAAAAAAAATCTAAATTCGCCTCATATTTAAAGTACTCCACAGGAATTTCCACCACAACCTTCCCAAATCTATTATACATAAACTCCTTGCCAAAGCAAACTTTGTTTAACACCTAATCTAAAACTTTCCTTAAATCTCATCCTATTCTGAGACTAGCCAGCCCCATCTTCTCCCTGAAACTTTTTTGATCTCCCCAGGATGGTGCTGGCTTGCTCTCTGAACGGCTGTGCTGCTTTGGCTCTGGGCCAGCCATCGGTCAAGGCTGCATGTGATGTTTACATTTATACGCAAACATCTCCCTTCCACACTTACATTTTATTTTCTCAATGATAGGAAGCATGCCCTATCCCTTTTTAATTTTACACATTACCGACTAACATATCTGTAAAACGCATAGCCACTTAACATACATATTATTAATAAATGTTTGGATATTATATATATTTATATCTATATGTAACTATATATAGATATAAACACATGATATCACAAACTTTTATTAATATATCTATATAGGAAACAAAAAAGAAAAAATATATCAATATAAGCATAGAAATAGATAGATAGAGATAAAGGTATATCGATATATATATACATATATAATTACTATAATGTGTAGATTCCAAATTTATCATATGAAGTTCAAGTTCTCAAGAATCTAGTAATAGATAAAAATCATGTAGATGAATGAAGAGATGTAGATAAGGGAATTACCATGAGATACAGACAAATTCTTATAGGAATATATGTTATATTATGTAAAATACATTTGAGGGTCTGACTTTATATATTCACCTCTAATCGCTATTATTGTTATTTAATTTTTTGAGTAATATTAATAAAAATGAAATATGTTTTTGTTAGAATATAGAAATAGATTTAGTTGATAGAAATATAACTTGCCAACTAACACAATTCAAAGGAGATATTTAAAGGGAAAGTGCAATATTTATGCTCTTTGACCTCAATAGTCAAGTGAGCCAAGAACACAGCAGAACTTCCAGCAAAAGGAGCAGAATGCTCAGTGGAGACTGTACTGATCGGGCACCATTTCTGGTTACCCCAGTTGAAGGTCCTATCCGTAAGCTAATGATATGACTGAAAAAAACAAAACATGCAAATGAGCATAGCTAAGTAAGATAGAGCAACAAGTGATCCAGATACCACCACACTATGGGAAGGTCTGGGGAAGAGTTAGTGCAATGTTAAAAAATTAATAATAAACAAATAAATAATTTTTAACTCAAAGCTTCCTCTATATGACAAACTTATTCTATCATTCTATCATCTGCTGAACATAGTCTTAATCTTAATTAAGATGTTCAATGAATCCATGAGCCACACCTAAATGCTAGCTGCATACCAGGAGTTAGAAGTCTTTGGGGTTACTGGCAGTTGTTGGAGGCCGTTCCCTTGCTTACTTGCCCAGAAAATTGCTCTCAGCAAGGAGGATGAGGCCTACAAATACAACCGTTAGGATAGTTTGTAGTCCTTATATGGTAGCAAACTAACACAGGCAATAAGTTTACCCAACTATGCTTCCCATTTTTTATGCTTTTCTACATGCAGATTATTATGACAGGAACAGAGTACTTCTATGTGAGTTTCAAGTTTCAGGGTAATAGCTATAAATACGCATTAAGTGGAGATCATAGAACTGTGGAGTATTACAGTGTTACAATGGGAACCGACATTGTTAACATAAGTTGTGAAAATTAGTTTTAATGCTCTTCTTTCTCAGTTGTAATTATGCAGGTTCATCTCTTAAGCCTGTCCTTCACCTTCCTATCCCAGCTTCCCATGATTATCCCCAGAAGTCTACCTTCTTACTGGAATTGACATTAGGATGAAAGATAATGCAAATAGGTTACAATGGATTCTTTTAGATCAATCCATGTATAAAAATCCAGGTAGAATTCAAATTTTTGTCCTCTTTGTTCTATTCATATGTATAGTTATATAAACCGTCTTTGTATTATAATACTAACATCTATCTTTAAGGCATCTCTTCTTTGTGACTTTGAATTCCCTGCCTTTTCCTTTCACTTAAAATGCTCAGCTGTTTGTAAGGGGAAAGCAGATATGTGGACGATTTGTAGAAAAATAAAGAGCATTAAAACACAGAGCAACATTTAAAGGGAATATGTACTACTTATATTTTTAAATATGTTTTTATTGACTTTAGGCAGAGAAAGAGATAGAAACAAGGATTGGCTGCCTCCTACACACCTCCTACTGGGGATTGAGCCCACAACCAGGGCATGTGCCCTTAATGGGAATCGAACTGGTGACCTCTTGTTGCATGGGACAATGCTCAATCCATTGAGCCACACAGTATGCTTATTTTTGTTTCAGTAGAAACATATCCTGTTAGCTTAGAAGTTTAAAAACGTGTCCACTTAGACACGTTAAGAATATGTTTTCTACAGAAGAATTTAGTGCAGAAAATTTAATAAATGTAATCAACGTGTTTTAGTAAGAATTTTGCAATACTTTTGTGAAAGGAAGAGTCTTTGACACATAACTGTGTATTGAAATAGATGTTTAAAAATGTGCATGTTCCATAAATACTGATTTCTGGTGGGCTATCACCTCTCTGTGTGTGCCTGTAATGCTCTATAATCCCAAGATTCTCCACGTTTATCCCTCAGACACTATGCATCTAGTTGTGGGAATGTACTCAAAGAATACACATGACCTGTCTATTGTTAGCAGCCAATTATATTCCAGAGTACTTAATCTGGGATTGGAGGTTATCGAATCACAATTCAACACTGGCTCAGGCAGCACTGGGGTAAGACTCTGCCAGGAAAGGTGAAAGCAGGAGTCCACAAGATCATGCAAGATTCTAAAACTCCTAGATCAGATTAGGGCACAATGAAATATATATTTCTATTAAAAGATCTGCACTCAGTCAAGCACCCTAAAAAAGGAGGGTGTATGAAGGAAAACAGAATTGTGCATTGTGAATCTTTAATAATGTGAGGAATTATTAATGGTGTGCTACATGCTAGACACACATTAGACACTTTACATATCTTATATCATGTAATCCTCACAATCTTAGAAACATCATATGTGACTTACCCACGTTCAAACCTTTTGGAACGCTGTTTAAGTCAAGCTCTTCCTAATGTCGAAGCTGATGTTTCTCAGGTGCCACAAAGCAGAAGAGAATCAAGTGATCAGCAGTCATTCAAATGGCATTAATCAGGTCTAGATAAGCATCTCACCATAGATCTGATCTGACAAGGGATGCAGGGGCAGGAATCTTGTACAATGGGACCAGGGAAGGCAGTCATTGGTTGTAGGCCCAGTGATAAGCTGTGGAACATTCCAGGTGGGCCTTCTGCTATTGATTTACCTGCTATAGTACATGATAAAGAACCTATTCGTTTTGCATTTGAGAAAAGAAAAAAATACACATTACAGAGAAACAGGAATACATCGACCCAAATGAGATGACTAGCAAGCGATTAGACTGAGCATCTGACAAAGTCTTCTCATAATACCAGTGAATATAGGTAAGATCTTTCCAGAACAAAAAGAATCCCATTAATTTTACTGAGTGCTATTTTTCTTTTCTTGGGGTTATTGAAAAGATTAAGTTAAAATGATAGTTAAAAATTGCACATCATATACTATGAGCAAGACAACTGCGTGAGGTGACTCAATTGTGTTAATATATTTAATCCTTATAACATACTTATAGGATGAATAAAACCATTATCTTGTTAATATTAATGAAGAAATTGCAGTTTAGTTACTCCTTTAATGCTGCAAATATAGTAAGTGGAAAAGCTTAGGCAGACTTATTTTAAATTCCAAACATTTAACTCTGTGTTCTAATGCTCAAAGCACTTGGCATGATATATCACTCAGAAGCATTAAACAGATATTACATCTCTTCTTTTCAACTAACTCTAAAATACTAAGAATCCATCTAGATTCTTTTTCCTTTCATAAGGTAATATCTGGTACTTAATATAATCACCATTATATTCAGGGGACTGTGAAACATACGGAAGTTCAGGGGAACCCAAGTTAAAGATTATGAATTGATTGTTAGGGAAACGAGAAGGAAATTGGAATTGGTTGATACTTCTATCCTGGTTCAAGCTGATGCAGCTGTTAGAATGTATGAACATATTTTCAAGAGATAGAAATATCATTGATGTTGTGAAAGAACATGGACTTTGATAACAGAAAAAAACAAACTGCTAAGTAGCTGTCATTGTTTCTTCAAGGTCTTTAATTTTACTGAGTGCTATTTTTCTTTTGGGGTTATTGAAAAGATTAAGTAAAATGATAGTTAAAAATTGCACATCATATACTATGAGCAAGACATTGTGTGCAGTGACTTAATTGTGTTTATTTAATCCTTATACTTATAGGGTGAATAATACCATTATCTTTTTAATATTAATGAAGAAATTGCAGTTTAGTTACTCCTTTAATACTGCAAAAAGATAGTAAGTGGAAAAGCTTAGGCAGACTTATTTTAAAGTCTAAACATTTAACCCTGTGTTCTAATGTGCTCAAAGCACTTGGCATGACATATCGCTCAGAAGCATTAAACAGATATTACCTCTCTTTCTTTCAACTAACTCTAAAATACTAAGACTGTGGTCTCTTATTAATGAATTCCCTAAGCTCCCAATAGGAAAATTTCACTGATGTAATGATCTTATTCTTGTCCAGATACATCCTATTCTTTGAAGGTGGCATTATTTATCAGAGATTTCATGATAAAGAATAATTAGATCTAAATGGTTACTTTATGGAGAAACGTGGAAATTATTCCTAGAACATATTTTATTTTACCAAATACTGTTACAATCATATTCAAGTACCGAAGACAAATTTAAGCACAATATGTTGAAAAGTAAAACTGTTACAGCATAAAAGAAGTGGGACTGTGACCCTTCGAAGTGGAACTCTGTGAGAAGAGACAGAGACACTTGTTATGTTATTAGGTGAAAGTAAAGTGTAGCTTCAGCTAAAGTATAGTTTCAGAGAGGAGGTGGAAAGAGCTACAAGGAAATGTGTGATAACACCTGACATTAAACAAAGCAGGGATTCCAGTGGCCACGTGTTAGAAAATAATGGGAGGAAGATGAAAAGTTACAATGAAAGGCAGTGGGCTTGGTTTAGATGGTTTTCATTAAATGGTCCAGGTAATAAGAGGTTTTCCCAAGGTAAGTGTATAGCAGGGATGGGGAAAACAATGGTTTGAGAAGCATAGTAGAAAGAGTCCTTAAAGAGAGCAATAAGGAAGCAGAGCCCTGTACTCAGAGAAAAGCAGGGGGTGGGCACACAATTGTAAGTGCAGAGGACTGAATGCTCACATAAGCATATGATTGAAATTGCTTATTACTGGGGCGGGCTGTTTAGGCAGTCCTTCTGCTGAAGGCATCAGACCTGGTAATGTAGTAGCATGGTTCTTTGATTAGTGATAAAAATAAGTAAATAAGTCTTGCCCAGCCAGTGTAGCTCAGTGGTTGTGCGCCAACCCAGGGAGACTGCGGTTTGATTCCCAATCGGGGAACATGCCCGGGTTTTGAGCTCGATCCCCAGTGCAGGAAGCAGCCAATTGATTATTCTCTCTTCTTATTATTGATATTTCTCTCTCTTCCTCCCTCTCCCTTCCTCTTACTCTAAAAATCAATAAAGACATTTTTAAACAATAAGGCTATTCACTGCTTCTTTTAAGGTGATACAAACTATTTTAAATCTTTATTTTTCAAACTTCCAGCAAACACAATGCAGATGCTCATTTTCCTATAAGCGCTGCTATGCCTCATACATCAGAAATTCTATTTCAATACTTACCTCTCATGAACATTGTGAAATAAACATCTACTTCATTATAACCACAATATTTATTAATGCAGGAGGTCTCTCGCCCATAACAACTATGTCAAAAGAATACTGAACTATTCTACATTGCATTTCAATGGTGTAGTCCATTCAGAAAAAGAGACACATTCCAAAAGCTGTTTAAACCCACTGGTATGTAGAGATCCCCAAACAGATGTAATTCATCTGAGTAAAATGTATACAGCTGTAATTTATCAGGTTGATTCAAGGGAGGTACATCTTACCAAAAACATAGAATTAATCATAGTGCTTCTTGAATTTATCTGAGAGTTTAGAAAAGTTAAATGTAAAAGTTGGTTCAGATTCTTTAAGCTTGCAATTAATAGGTCTGTGGTTGAGAGTAAATAAACAGTGAAAAATTGACTTATGTCCTATTTCGTTTAAAGCAAAACTATATTTTTTAAGATAAAGTTGTTTTTTATTATTATTATTCACTTGAGGGAGAGAGAAACATTGATTTGTTGTTCCACGGAGTCATGCATTCATTGGTTGGTTCTTGTACTAATATGGACCCTACCGGGGCATCGAACCTGCAACCTTGGTGTATCGGGTAGACACGAACCAATTGAGCTCCAGCATTGTTTCAACAGCTCCATTTGACCAGAAAGCAAAATTATGGATGAGAATATTGTGTTTGTAGCCCATGGTCCGGGAAGTAGTTTTTCACCTTATGGTGCTCTAACTTTAAGCAAATACTGAGAAAAAGACCCCAAACTCTTTACAAATATGGATAACAGACATCTAAAATCCTACAATATAAGAGGTGCTTACTCCATAAGGGAAAGTAAAGGGGAGTTAACCCAGGTTGTTGTTCATACCTACTACTGCGTTTTAAAAGACTTACCAGAGCCATCCTGGCTGGGTAGCTCAGTTGGTTGGAGCATCCTCCCGTACACCGAAAGGTTATGGGTTTGATTCGTGGTCAGGGCACATACCCAGGTTTCAGGTTCCATTCTAGGTCTGGATGCATATGGGAGGCAACCAATTGATGTCTCTTTCTCTCTCTCTCTCTCTCTCTCTCTCTCAAAGCAACAAACATATCTTTGGGTGAGGATTAAAAAATAAAAAAAGACTTACCAGAGCCATGAACTTCAAAGATCAATAACATTATTCAACAACTAATATGTAGCAGGCAATTGCACTAATATTTTCTCATTCCTTATAGAAACCTCTTGAGTAGATCATATTATTTAGACTTCCCATATGAGCATACTGAAGCATATAATTTTCAAATAGAATTTTGAATTCACAAAGCAACTAAACTGTACAGCTCAGATTTAAACTCAGGTTTTCTGACCTCAGGATTAGTGTTCTTTCTACATAAAGCAAGGTGTTCTAGAAACAGCATGGGCTTGGGGAGTTTGGAGTCAGGTGAACGTACATTAGCTAGAAGGACTATTCCACTTACCAATTGTGGACTAAAGGCTAGTAACTTAAGTCCTCTGATAGCTTCCTCCTCATCTGTATAGTAAAAATATCAGTGTATCCCTTGTCGTGTTACTATAAGGTGTACAGATTATGAATACAAGATGCCTAAGATAGCAAGATTTAGGTGCTTTGGATGGGATCGGTAAAAAGCTAACATTTTATGAAATCTTAAAAATGGTGTCATGTAAGCACTCTGTTGAATTTCCTTCTTAGTATACTGAATATCTTTTTAGTCTGTAGTCCTTAAACTCATAATGTTTTCTTTAGTCTTTTTTAACACGTTTGATCTTGAGAGTCCTGAGCCTCATAAATTGACAGTATAGTAGCCTGGAATGTCAAATGCAGGCTTTATAAAATGTAAGGTACACTTTATTTTCTCAAAACATAGGTATTATAATTTTGCCAGGTATTTATCCAATTAATCATAATTTTGTCAACATGCATTTCATGCATTCAATCATTCCTTAATTCATATTGTTTAGCAACTGTTTATTACATATCTGTTATTTGAAAGGCACTCTGCCAGACAACAGTGGTTGAACACACAATATTGAAGGAGAATAACAAAATTGAAGGGCTGACACTAAGTTTTTAAAATTTTCTTTACATTATGTTTGGTTAATTGTAGATCTGCAGGTTTCATTACAATCTCAAGATTTTGCTAAATATGTTAGAATAGGGTAAAAAGGGTTGCTTAAATTTTATTTTCTGCATTGTTATAACTATAGAATAAAAATTGAACATACTATATAATAAAAGTTGGCTCAGGTTCTCTAAGCATCAGGATGCAGAATATATTTTCAGAAAACCAGCAATAAAACTCCAAATGTGTTTAAAATATTACTTTATTTTGTGTTGGTTTAAACAAACTCCTTGCGAGTTGAAGAATTTAGGTGAGGCAGTTTTCCTCTTATGGTCATTTATCCAAATATATTAGCATATAATCCCATGGTTTCATATGCTCTTTATATGCTTGTTTTTATATATTAATTATAAATATATATCAAGTATTTTCATCTATTGTTTATTTTTTGCCATGAAAACATGATCCTCTCTCTGTTTTTTGAATCTATTCTTCTTAAGTTCAAGCTTTAACAACTGCTTTTTTTTTCTGTGTAGTAAGAGTAGAAGAACATTGGGAGCTGCAAATAGACAATTTAAGAGTTCTGGCTCTTAGCAAGGGCTATCTCAGTGACTTGAGAGAGGAGCATCTAAATTCCCTGGCTATTTAAAGGAAAATAAATGCACAAAATCAGATTAGTGATTCTTAGCATTAGGGGATAAGAGGGAGGGATATGGGCTAGGGGTGGAAAGAAATCCAGTATTCACCTTACATCTCCCAGTTCTTCGGACTTTCCTGGCTATTTTCCTGGCCACCTGTGAAGGCCTTTGCCCCTAAATCCAGGAGCTAAATGCTAAATTAGAAATATCTACATTGTGAGAATGGAACTTTGGGAAACTATCCTATTTTCCCCAATCTGTTGCCATACTATTTTTAAAAAATCCTTTCCCAAGGCTGTTTATTGATTTGGGAGAGAGAGGAGGAAGAGTGAGAAATATCAATGTGAGAGAGAAACATTGTTCAGTTGCTTCCCATATGTGCCCTGACTGGGGATGGAACCCACAACCTAGGTAGGTGCCTGACCAGGAATGGAACCCGCAGACTATTGGTGTATGGGATGATGCTCCAACTAATTGGGCCACCCAGCCAGGGCCTTATGTTTCACCTGATATTAGTGATAAAGAACACGGCATCCAACATTGACAAAGTACCACTCTATATAGAAGTATCTTTATGGGGATTGCATCAAGTATCTTCTTGATGCAATCCCCATAAAAATCCCAATGCCAATTTCAAAGAAATAGAACAAAAAATCATCAAATTTGTATGGAACCACAAAAGACCCTGAATAGCCAAAGCAATCCTGAGAGAAAAGAGCAAAGTCAGAGGTATCACACATCCTAACCAGATTATTGCAATGGTACAATAATCAAAACAGTATTGTATTGACAGAAAAATAGACACACAGACCAATGAAACAAAATTAAGAACCCAGAAATAAACGCACACAATTATGGGCAACTAATTATTGATAAACACCCCCCTAAAAAGTATTCTTTTTATATTTAAGCTTAAATCTTTGTGTAATTTCCCAAGAACAAGTTGATATTTAAACCTTTCCTTTGAGTTTTTCTTTTCTAAGAATGGTGGTTGTACGAAAATAGAGATAATAAAGCAAAGAAGTTAATAAAGAAAGAAACATTTACCAAGACTAATTAGTTGATAATCAAGATGTCATAAATACATGAAAAGAGTATTTGTATTTGTCCTTCTATTATGCAAATGGAACCATATGTTTCATTAAAAAGTTATTTTGCTCTATTGTCCTATTTGACTTTTGGACTTCTCAAAAGGAGTGGACTATGTTTATCACTGAAATAATATTTAAGTCTTGTTAATAATTTTTTTTTACAAAATCGCAAAATTAGAATTTAACCTCAAGTTCAGTTAGTATAGCCCATTTATAAGAAAAATAAAGCTGACTTAACAATCAGATTGGCCAAGTAGGTAAATGTGATGCATCCTCTCACAACCACATGAAAATTACAACTAAACTATTGAACAACCATCATTCAGAACCACCTGAAATCTGGTTGAGCAAAAGTCTTACAACTAGGGAATTAAAGGAGCCACATCAAGACTGATAGGAGCAGGGAGGACAAGGAATGGGCTGGTCGCATACCCACACGTAGTGGATAAAAAATGGAAGGGGTATCTTAGCTGCAGAGGTCCCTCTTGAGGAGTGAGGGGTTCCAGCCCCACCCCAGGCCCTCCATCCCAGGGTTCCAGTGCCAGGAAGAGAATTTCCCATAAGCTCTGGCAATAAAATCTATTAAAGATTGAAGCCTGGGAAGGTGCAGGGCTGCTGGAGTCCTAGGCAGTTCCTCTTAAAAGGCCAGCACATGAACTTGTTTGGATTCACTCCCTCTGAGCTCCAGCACAGGGACAGAAGTTTGAAAGGTATCAGAGACTACAGGGAGAAACTGAATTGTCCAGCATCAGGAGGAGGGCTGGGGGTCAGCTATCTCCAAGACAGAGTGCTGACAGAGGTCATTGTTTCTTTGATGAGCCTTTCCACTGCAGAGCAGGCAGGTGCCATATCTGAGACTCCATCAACCTGGATCCACCCTGGGATTTCCTGAGGCCCTGCCCAACCCAAATTTGGACTTACCCAAGCTATTTCCAGTGGCTTTTCCATATGAATGGCTTGTCTTGGAACATGTTTCAGATTCTCCTAAAATCTCTCAAACAATCAGCCTCTGATTTCTGTGTGCCCCTTGCCTCTCACTAAGTAGCTGCCATCTGCAGATCACTTTGTAGGTCATGCTGGATGGCCCTGAGCAGTACACAGGTGGTGGCTGAACTTGACCTGTACCTCCCAGGAGACCTCAGAGCCAGCATACCCAGTGGTCAGCTTCAGAACATGTCAAAGCACTACCACTAAACCATCTCCAGAAGTGACATACCCCAGGGGTCAACTCAGTGGGCACCAGAGCCCTGCTGAAGTAAGTCTTGCTCTGTGGGGTAGATCCCTGCACAGCTGATCCTCCACAGTGGTTGGAGGTCAGTGGTTGGGGGGTCACAGTCAGTCCTTGCAGCTGATCAGCCTGAGCGTAAATCTCCCTCGTTGACATACCTACAGCAATCAAGGCTTAACTCTAAGAAGAGGGAGTACAAAGGAGTACCTGTAGTGCCCAGCTTGAGTGATCCGGGAGACTGTGCCACTGGACCCTACAGAACACCTGCTATATTATGCTATTTTATCAAGCCTGGGAGACCTAGCAGCTCTACATAATACATATAAACAAACAAACACGGGGAGGCTTTCAAAATGAGGACACACACACACACACACACACACACATGCACACCAAGTCTCAAATGAAAGAACAGAACTAAACTCCAGAAAAAGACCTAAACAAAATAGAGACAAGCAATCTACTAGATGCAGAGTTCAAAACACTGGTTATAAGGAAGCTCAATGAACTTAGTGAGAATTTCAACAACATTAAAAAAGGACATGGAATCCATAAAAAAGGACCAGTGAGGAGTGAAGAATTAACTAATTGAAATGAAGAATACTAATTGAAATAGGAATCAACAGTAGAGTAGATGAATCCCAGAATCAAATCAGCAATTTGGAATATAAGGAAGCAAAAAACACCCAATCAGAACAGAAAAAAAAAATAGAGCCTCAAAAATGAGAAGGTAAGGAGCCTCCAAGCATGCCAATATTTGTATCATGGGGGCGCCAGAAGGAGAAGAGAAGAAGAGAGAGAGAGAGGAATTTTAAACCTATTTGAAAAAATAATGACAGAAAATTGCCCCAGTTTGGTGAAGGAAATAGACATATAAGTTCAGGAAGCACAGGGAGTCTCAAACAAGAGGAATCCAGAGACCCACACCAAGACACATCATAATTAAAATGCAGAAGGTTAAAGACAAAGAGAGAACCTTAAAAACAGCAAGAGAAAAGCAGTTAGTTACTTACAAGGGAGCTCCCATAGACTGTCAGCTGATTTCTCAACAGAGACTTTGTAGGTCAGGAGGGATTGATGAAAAATATTCAAAGAAGAGTATGGACCTACAACCAAGATTACTCTACCCAGCAAAGCTATCATTTAGAATTGAAGGACAAATAAAGAGCTTCTCAGACAAGGAAAAGCGAAAGAAGTTCATGACCACCAAACCAATATTAGAAGAAATGTTAAGGGGTCTTTTTTAAAAGAAGAAGGAGGAGGGGGAGGAGGAGGAGGAGGAGAAAAGAAGAGGAAGAAGGATTAAAAATATGAACAGTAAAATGTCAAAAATACATATCCATCAACAATTGAGTAAAAAAAAATCACACACACACACACACACACACACACACACACACACACAACGTAAATGAACAAGCAGAACAAAAACAGATTCATAGATACAGAGAATATTTTGATGGTTCCCAGATGGGTGGGAGGCCGGGGGGAATGGGTGAAAAAGGTGAAGGGATTAAGGAGTAAAACTTCATTGTTACAGAATAGCCATGGGGATGTAAAGTAGAACATAGGAAATGTAGTCAATAATATTCTAATAATTATGTATGGATTCAGATGGGTGTGATATTTATCAGTATGAGTACTTAAGTAAGTTATGTAATGTCTAGTCACTGGTATACACCTGCAACTAATAATGCATCTCAACTATAATTGAAAAATTAAAACATGATTTTAAAAAAAGGAAAGTTGTTGTTTGGGTGAAGTGATGAGAAAAAGATTAAGTTTTGTAACGTTTTTCTAATATATGAGTTTTCTGTATTATCATGCTCAGCAGGCAATACATACATGCTAAAGTCCATCTCCTCCCAAATATCCTGAGTTCATACATCTTTTCGAATGGGATATTTTCAGACAATAAACTGCTTATATATTCAAATTCAAATAATTTATTTCACTGTGACTTGGTCTATTGTTACTCAATAAATCAACCAATAAGTAAAAACAAAAAGAAAGAAAAAGAGAAGAAGAATGAAGTTTAATTAAATGTGACTCCTGTATTAAAAATTATTTGATAGGGACTAACCCATAATTTTCCTATAATTTCTAAGATGACCAGTGATATTCCTGCTTCTAAATAATAAAGTTCATTTATTGAAACTGACTTATCTTATTCATTTTTTAAATTTTTTTCTGACCTTTTTTATTTGAAATAATTATAGATTCACAGGAAGTTGCAAAAATAATACAGAGAAAGTCTTTATCCAGTTTCCCCAATGTAAACTTCTTTACCTGTAATATTACCAAAACCAGGAGATTGACATTGGTAAATTCCACAGACTTTATTCAAAATATACCTGTCTTATATGCATTCATTGTGTGTGCATGTCTGTGTTTAGTTCTATGTATTTTGATCACATGTACATATTTGTATAACCACCACTGCAATCAAGATACAGAATTATTTTATCACCTCAAAGATCTCTTTTGCTACCATTTCATAGCTATGCCCTTTTCCCTCTCCTACCTTCCTTAACACTTGCCAATCATTAATGTGCCAGACTTTAGTGATAAAATGGAAAATAAAACAAATAGTTAACACATTGTGCACCAGTAGTTTTATTGCTAGCTTTACCCAGTGGCCAGATAAGTTTCTATTGAATGAGTACAAAAAACGTTTTACAATGTATCATACTTTAAAAAGATTTTAGCTTGTAAGAACATGTAAAAAATAACTTCAAATGCAATGGGTATTTAATTTTAAGGCATGCCTTTAACATTTATGTAAAAACACTGTGTACTATGAAAACACGAGAATGCTCGTGATCCATCCGCCCGCAATGTGTTAAGAATAATTAGGTTCTGAAATCAGACCACTTGATAATACAAATAGCCTTACCAGTTGCTGTCTATTTGACTTTAACCTTGACCTTCTTAAACTTCAATTTCTATTCATAATGTAGGTATATAATATCATATCCTTTGAGGAATATGATGACTAAGTCTAGAAATCTGCTATGATGGAAAAATTATTATTATTAATTATGTTTTTCTTTGTGAGTTTTACAATCTAGTAGAGAATACAGGTAACAAGATATTATAGAAGAGTTTATTAGCTAGTATGATATTACCATAGGAAAATTTACCAGAGAATCTAACCTAGAACTGGAGAAATTAATTTGAGGAACAGATTCTTGGAAGGAGTGATATAAAAAACAAAACCCTGAGATTTAAAGGATGAATGCAATGAGGCAGATGAAGATAGTAAAGGACTTCTCAAGGAGATAGAGACTAGAAGAAAAACACAAACTTTGGAGGACTGAGAAAGAGGGACCTTATAAGATATGATAAGGAATCTAAACTTTATCCTTGGAACAATGGAAGGAATTAAGGAGAGTAAAACAACTAGGTAAGATTTGTATTTCAGAAAAAAAAATCATCTGGTGTTGACCCAAGAAATGTCCAAACCTGTAGATAATTTTTATCAGATTTTATTTGAGGCACACTGACACTTACAGGGAAGCAAAATCTCCAGCAAATGACAGTTTTTCAGTTCTTTTTATAGATTTAGAATTAAGGAGGGAACTTAAGGAAGATTACATGGATGTGGGAGAAAGCAAGGTGGGGAAATCTCTGTGTCTGGATTACAGGTAGTTAAGAAGATTATGTGCTGCCTTGAGGGTGGTTACACCTCCAAAGGGTCTGAAAAGGAGGATCATTCTGCTGTCATTTCAAAGGTGTGTTAACCCAGATAAACCTTTTACTAAAGAAGTTATATGCTTGGGTGCTTGGGTCTTGACTACCCACCATGACCTGCCCATTAGGAATTAATGATCAGATCACCCTGTGAGGTTACCTTGTTCACTGGACTGGCCAGATTTATTTCAGAACCCTTTCTTTTGTGCACACTGGCTGCAACACAAATTATTATTCAGCAGAAGAGAGGTTGATGGGCATAGTTCTTTATATAAGGGAGTATAATTCTAAGGAGGATAATAGTACATTTTCAATGAATATCTGGTGCAGATGTGCTTTATGTAATATTTAACTTACAAAACATACATAATTTATTTATTATCTTTCTGAAGACTCAAGAAGTTTCCATAAAGTGGAGCTAAATGACCAGATAGAAAATTGAAAGATAGATTTAGGTAAAGACTAATATAAAATTATCCTTTGAAAAATCATTGCAACTCTTATTTCATCATTGACAACCTAGGAAATAAACCTGGAATTTTTATGGCTCTAGAAGACATTTCCCCAGTATGCTGAGCATTATTGAGGTTAACATATCACCACCCTCATTTTGTGCATTAGCAATTGGAGAGAGAAAGGGACCTAGCTAATGAATGAAAACCAAAGGAAGCATGAAGAAACAATTTTTTAAACTTTTTAAAAAATGCTTTTATTTATTTCAGAGAGAGGAATGGAGAGCGAGCTAGAAACATCAATGATAAATATCATCTATTGGCTGCCTCCTGCATGCCCCCTACTGGGGATTGAGCCCACAACCAATGTATGTGCCCTGACCAGGAATTGAATCGTGACCTCCTGGTTCATGGGTTGACGCTGAACCACTGAGGCTCACCGGCCAGGCATGAATAAATAAAACTGTAAAATGAAGCCACTGGGACTAGTCAATCTGGAAAAATAAATTGAGAGGAAAGATAAGTCAAATTTCCTATAGTGCCCTATGCATAGTTTTATTACAGATTTTATCACTTGCTTTGTTTATTATTGGCTTACTTTTCTATGTCCTGTACTAGAGAACAAATTACTCAACATCAAAATCCAAATCATTTTATCTGTAATTATAGCATTTAATATGGTATCACACAATAACCTAAACTTGGCAGAGGTTAATTTAGAATAACAAGGCTTGATAATTGAATCATCTTCATGATACTGTTATATTGTAAACTAATTGAATGAAGGGGCATGATGGGTGGAAGTGGTCTCATTTCTTTGAAATTCTGAGCAATGATTTTATGTGCCAATCATTTTAGAAATATATTGGCCTTTTCTATTCTTCACTCACTTTATCTAATCTTTATCTGCTCTGTAATCTCTATGGAGGCAGATACAATATTTAACAGATTTTTTGGCACGTAGCAGAAGAGGAAATTGATAATTTCTCAAAAATTTCTATCTGCTGCACACAGTTTCAATCAATACATGTTGTTATTATTATTTTTTAATAAAAGTGATTTACTAAGGAAAACTAAAGAAACTAAATCTGTCTTCAGTTCTAAAATATGGTCCATAATAAGGCGATCATATATTCTAGTTTACCTGAGACTGCTCTTGTTTATGTTTCTTATACCAGGGTAATTATTAAAATTCTTTCTTTCTCACTTAAAATATTTGGATTTAGATAATAAATTACTTGGATTACCCTACCATAGTGCATGATGTCAGAGTCTGAAATCATCAACAACTCTGATTGACTTTGCATTCCAGATTGGTATCTATGTTACCTAGATTATCCAATTTCAAAAAAAAAAGGTAATATACACTGCATTAATTCAATAGTTCATACAGTGGAATATCTGTTCTCAAACTTAATTTATTCTAGAAGGCTGTTCAAGAAGTGATTTCTTCAAACACCGAATCATTTTTCCCATTAGAAATAATGTGAATTGAATTGATCCATTCCAGACCCACAAATGATTCCATTTTAACCTTTCTTATATACAGTACATGTCTAATGTACTGTTTAATCTATAAACAAACATTTATTTTCTTAAATTTATTGAACCACCCCCTACTAGCCTTAAATGAATCCCTTTCAGCACTCTTTCCAGGGGTGTCTTTCAGGAGTTCAGTATGCAGCATCTTCACTTTTTCATATACCACAGCCTTCAAAATCCTGTCACTGGCTATTTTAACAATAGAAGGATATTTTTTTTCATTATTATTGTTATACTTATTTGCTTTTCCTTTATCCAGATCAACACAGTTTTTCCATCTCTTCAATTGCCTCTGATCATTGTTTCTTTCACATCCTCAGTAACATTAGCATTCTTGGTGGCCTCTCTGTGTTTTAAAATTGTAATTCTTGATTTCACCAGCAACAAAAGCATTCTCTCCTTTGTTACCTGAAAGATGTTTTTTTGTCATGCTGAGGTTTGTTCCACAACCAAATCATCTGAGACATTTTTTTGTGTGAACAACTTGGTTGAGAACCGAATTGTTTGAGATGGGAGTCATTTGAGAACCTAGGTTTGACTATATTACAGTTATCAAATGGAAAAACAAAAAGTGCAGAATTATAGCTAGAATGCTTGTAGTAATATTATCCCTTTTTGTCCAATTCAATATTATAAAAACTAATGCTATCAATATTGTTAATTAAAAGCAGTGTCTTTTTTATTAAAGAAAAAAAAACCCCACAAGATTATTTAGAATTTAACAATGATTTTATAGACCCTAAAACTGTGCTAGTAGATCAGTATAGTCTATATCCTAAATTTGTCAGATATATAAAAAGTTAATTATGATTTTGAGAAAGCTACTTTTATATAATAAATATATAAGCAACAAATTCAACATCATAATAAATAGTGCATCTTTTTGTTTAGTATTTTTTTTATTGTGGTTAAATATCCATAAAATGAAATTCACCATTTTACCCTTTTGAAATGTAAAATTCAGTGACATTAAGCACATTCATAATGCCACGCAGCTATCACCACCATCCATTTCCAGAACTTTATCTTCTCAATGAATCTGTTTCTTTGTCATTTTTAAAAATAGAAGGATATTTCTTTCATTATTATTATACTTACTTGCATCAAAATAAAATTTAAATACATTACTGAAAAATAAAATGTTTTAATTTCTAAACTCTGAGACGCTGTTTTCAAATGCCCTATAAATGACTTGGTCTTTCATTAGAATGAGTTGAATAGATTATAAAATATTTATTCAGCTTTTAAAAGCCTGTGATAATTAAAATATTAAGAAATAAAGCTTGATTAGACCAGTTGAGGACCCTGAGAAATTTAATTTATAATTATTTTGCATTACACATTAATGTTCATATTCTTTTTGAAAATGCTGAAAGCAGCTCTACAGGGTAATATTGATTAACAGCTGAGAAGAATTATTTCACTTTATAGCCACACTGCGTTTAATCATTATGTCTTTCCTCAAGGGCAAGTATAAGAATTCTCAATCTTTGGGCTTATCGTATATCTTGTCCATAACTAGCTCTACAATATCGTTTATAGTATTCCATACTCTTGTCTTTAACTTTATCTCAAAATGTGCATTTTAAAATATCTTAATAGTTTACTTAAATGAAAAGTAAACATACGTTGTTTGCCAGTATACAATATTTTATGATAATATTGCAAAAATCGTATTGATATTTCAAAAATATGTTTTCTTCTGAGTGAGTGAATAGTTAATGATTTAGCTGGATCTTAAAGCCTTTTTATTTTCTTTGTTTACCACACAAAACATAGAGTGAGTAAATAAAGGTATGTTTAAAATAGTTAACTACATCCTAATTTTAAAGACTGATGGCCCAGTAGTAAGTACCAACAGAAATCCCAGGAAAGCTATATGCAGCATATCAAATCATGGGCCTGGAAAAGCCACACAATGGAAAGCTAGCCTATCAGCAGCATACAATCTCACGGAGGCACATACCTCCCTGAGCCTATGAGTTATCAAGTTAAGAGAATACTAAATGTATACCTACAGATATAGAAAATGGTAAAAACTTGAATATTATTAGAAACATTTAAGCATCTAACTATATTTATAATTATTTTTTTTAATTCTCTTAAATTTTCTTGTGAACTCATTTAATAAACATGTCAATGCCTAAGTTCTACAAGGCACTGTGTTAGCCCAAAGAGACACAAATGCCAGACATTATATACTCTCTACCTCCAAGCAATGGAGTCTGGAGGTAGAGAACAAAAATTAAAAAGATTTTCATTGCAATATATAAATGTATACACCAACACAATGTAAATCTTACACTTACAAAATATGTCTCTTATATCTCAATTTTTAAAGAAGTTTATCATAGTTAAGGGCTATGATAAGAGTAGGCACAGGGTACTGTGGAGTACTAAAAGACCAATATTGAAAGACTACCCAAGATAATTTTATTTTAGTTGAGATCTTAAAGTTCAACCAACCAGACAGAGCAGAAAGAGCAGCCTAGTCAGAGGGAACACAATGTGCAATAAGCCTGGAATCAAAAATGGCTTGTGTTAAAGTCAAATAAATAAGTAAAAGCAGTGTTTTTGAGTGATTAAGAGAATTTGATTATAAATGTTAAGCTATCTATGAAAAAAATGGTAACATAAAATGGTGACTATATGTAAGTATAGGAAATGATGCCAAAATAATAATAATTTTTAAAAAAACTCTGAGTAATGAGGACATTTTTTAAAATATCAAGAACAATTTAAAAAAATGTATTGTGTGGTCAGTAAATATTGATTAAAATTTGCTTATAATTTGGGGAATAATGTTTTTTATAGCACTCTATATTCTATTTAGAGGGCTTGGTTCAGGCAAGTAAATACTAATCCTTTCTTATTCATTGCATTGTCTATGTAGAAGAAGAAAACAATATTATTTATTATTACAAATCATTCTTTATTAGTTATCCTTCTTATGATAGTCAAGTTATTCTGAAAATTAGAAAAGTTGATTAGTTAGACATGCAAATCATCTTCCCAATATGCTTATCATTGCCCACATATGTTCAACAGAAAATATTGTAGAAAATTTATCAATGGATATAAAATTGTATGGTATGGTTCTATTGCATGACTTTCTTTAAATAAATGGAAATATGGTATTGACAGCATTTACTAAGCACTGCTTTCCACTTAGCATTTGAAGATTATTATCTTATGCTATTTTCTAAATAGCTGAGTGATTTCTCTAGCATGATAATAAAACCTAACTCATTTTATCTGGAATACCTCAGAACTACACACAATTGGGTGGTTTATACCTTATTCAGTACAGACACTTACATAATGAATCTTTTTAAGAGGGTTGTGTTACATTTTTCTCTCCTACCAAGGCACTCATTGAACACCTTATTTCTGTTGCTTTGTTCCTGGATATGTGGAAATCCTACTTCATTTACATAACTTTTCATTGACATGCGAAATTCAGCAAGTTAAGTTAATAACTGTATATTTGAAACAGCAGGAGACTTTTTGCTCCTTTTTTTTTTGGATCATATATTCCAGCCAGTTAAAATTAAATTTACAACACCCTAATGTCTTAAATGTAAATGAGCTTGCACTCTATTTGGTTTAATGAAATTAAAGCCATACAGTTTGACTAGAGAGAAGAAAGCCTTTGGTTCTTTTTTGAACTCATAATGGAAACAACTGTTCTGGTCTAAATAGATCATGAGAAACATGGTTCTTCCAAAACACAGAAAAAAGATTTATTTTGTATTAATAAACAAAGTAGAAAATTCTAATTATATTGTCTGAGGAAACTTTAGAGTTTGAATTTTCAACTAATGTGTTTCTTAGGTACTTTGTAATGCTTTCTGTACATTTCATTGAGCTGTGGAATAATATCAATCACTCTCTCAATGAAAGGATGATTCAAGAGTAAGTGTTGAGCCAACCCCTCTAAGCTTTGTTTTTAGTAGAATGCTAATTAACAGAGAGATAGTAATCTAAATTTCATTGTGTTCTTAGATTTGGGAACAGGTATTATGGCATTGATTATTCAATGAAAAGGCCAGTTTCCTAGAAAGGTTATATACATGACTTTTGCTAACTTTTTAATTGATTTTTTCCCCATGGTGTTCTATTTCACCTTTTTACTAAAAGACTAAGAAAACCAAATGTCAAATGAACCCACATGTGTACAACCTAATGCTCTTTTTTCAAAAATCTTAACAGCTTTCTAAATATAAATCTCCAATATGATTGAAGTCCAACACAGTGTCTAGCTTTAACACCATTATTTTTTAAATTATCTCTGCCTCGTTCAATCAGAATTACCATTCTGTTAAACACATCCTATGCTTCCCCAACTTCTTCCTTCATATTGAACTAACCTCCTTTGCCATATATATCATTAAAACCTGTTCGTTCTTTAAGATCCAGATCAGTTGCTACCTATATTGGATCAAGTCTTGCCTGATAATCTTTCTCTATGAGAACGATCAGTCTCCTTCTGAGTTTACAAGTGTTCTTCCTACTTATTTGCCAACTAAAATTATATTAATTAGGTGTACTTTTTCAGCTGCAAGTGTGAAAAATCCCACTCAGATTAGTTTATGCAATAAAGAATGGAGAGAATTATTGCTCCCAGAATATGAGAAGTTTAAGAAATAGCAATGATTTTAGGCTCAACTATATCAGAGGCCTCAAATTATGTAATTAAGGTGTTTTATCTTTGACTTAATCTGCCTTTCCTTTGATTGGGTTTGACTCTCAGTTACTCTGCCTCCAATGGGATGGCATTGGAACCCACCAGTCTCTTCAAGCTTAAATTCTGTTTAAAAGATAGCATTCTTGAGAGTCGAATGGAAAATGGCAGCTGAATAGGCAGCAGTGTCATGCACCTCCTCCTAGGGCCAGTCCAGAACAGCAACTATTTCAGAGAACATCCACCCTGAATTAACAAATTAGACATAGCTGAGGAAAGTTTCAATAAGGAAGGGCTGAGGATGCCTAGAGAACGTCGCTTGCCAGCCATAACCCACCTGGAACCATCACAGTGCCCCAGCAATGAGTGGCACAGTAACTCCCGGCAGGCTCCCAGATGTCTGCAGGGAATTCATGCCACCAGAGTGAGCTCTTGCACCAGGCCTCCTCACTAGCCTGCTGGGACACAGAATCCTAGGATCTGGCTTCAAGACCCTATAGTGAGTGCAAGCCAGGGGGAACCCTGTGCCACACCCCTGCCCCAGACCCCAGAACCATGCTGCTAGCCTGACCCAGGACCACCCAGCATCTGCTCCACCCTAAGCCCCAGGACCTGCTGGAGGGGTGACCCAGAGCAACCCAGAGCATGCCCCACTCCAGGCCACAGGGAAGCTCTGACTGTGCAAACCAGAGCAACCCATGCCCACTCCACCCTGAGCTGGGTTTTGCTGCCAGGGCAACTTGGAGTAACCCAGTGTGTGCCCCACTCAGGCCACAGGGGAGCTCTGACTTTGCAACCCAGAGCAACTCTCAAACACTTGCAGGGGCTACTGGAGCAACCCAGCACACAGCTCACTTGGGCCATAGGAAAGCACTGCTGGGGCGATCTGGAGAAAGCCAGTGTGCCCAGCCAGGGGCCATGGGACCATGCCGCAGGTGTGCTGCCAGAGGGACCTAGGGTGCCACTCTGCCACAGCAAATTCTCTCTGTTCCCTGGGACAGTCCTGCAGGGGCTACCCAGAGAAACCCAGCGCACACCTCACTCCGGGCCATAGGAGAGCACTGCCAGGGCAACCCAGAGCAAGTTGGTGTGCCCAGCCAGGAGCCACAGGACTGCACTGCAAGTGCACTGCCAGAGGGACCTAGGGTGCCACTCTGCCACAGGTGCCTAGGCAGCACAGTGAATTGCATGCCAGAGGACTCTGGGTGCTCACAGGGAGTCCCACACCACAGGAACTGTGCATGTGCTTCTACCACCTCAAGCATCTGAAACAGACAACTGAGGGACCACATCTGTGGGACAAGGGGATATAACTCAAGAGCAGAAACAATAAAGGCATGAGACTCAAGGCACACCCAGCCTCTGGGCTAACGATTTCCAGAACATTGCCCTAATAGGATCTTCAACCTCTCAAACCCCTAGCAGTATGCCCAGGACCAGAAAAAGACAGCAAAAATGGGGATGCAAAGAAACAACCCTCAATGAAAGAAAAGGAGGAGGTGGCAGAAAAGGAACTAAAAGAAATGGAGGCATTCAATATGTCAGAAAAAGAATTCAGAGTAAGAGGCATACAATTCTTAAACCAAATGGATGAGAAAATTAACAACTTATGTAGGAATCAAGGGGAAATAAAAAATGATATAGCTACAATAAAAAACATGATGGAAGATTTCAACATTAGATTAGAAGAAGCAGAGGACCAAATTAGTGAGTTAGAAGATTGGACAGAAAAATACACCCAATCTGAATAGCAATTGGAGAAAAAAATTAGAAAGCAGGAGGAGAGACTAAGGGAGCTTTGGGACAACATGAAATCAAGTAACATATGTAAATAGGGATGCCAGCAGGAGAAGAAGAGCAGCAAGGATTAGAGAACAGCAAGGATTGAACCTATTTGAAGAAATAATGACAGAAAACTTCCTGAAATGGTGAAGAAAAAAGTCACACAATCAAAGAGTCCAAACCAAGATAAACTTTTCAAAAAGACCCACACCAAAAAATGTCATAATTACAATGGTAAATGTTAACGACAAAGAGAGAATATTAAAGGCTGCAATCAGACAAAAAAAAAAAAAGGCTAAGGGACTTTATCACTACTAAGCCAGCAATGCATTGAATTTATATCAAGCATCTTCTCAGATCACAGTGGCATAATATTATAAATAAACTACAATAAAAACAATTTAAAAATTCAAACACTTGGAGGCTAAATAGCATGTTATTAAACAATGTTTGGGTTACCAAAGAGATCAAAGAAGAAATAAAAAACATCCTGGGAACAAATGACAATGAAAACACAACAATCCAATATTTATGGGACACAGTAAAAGCAGTTCTGAGAAGGAAATTCATAGCATTACAGGCCCAAGTCAAAAAAACAAGGAAAAATGGTAATAACTCATCTAACCTTACAACTTAAAGAATTAGAAAGAGAGCAACAAGAAAAGCCCAGAGTGGGCAGAAGGAAGGAGATAATAAAGATTAAAATGGAAATAAATTACATAGAGACCATAAAAACAATATAAAAGATCAATAAAAGTAAGAGCTGGTTCTTTGAAAGGATAAACAAGATTGATGAACCTCTAACTAGGCTCACCAAGAAGCAAAGAGAGAGGAACCAAATAAACAAAATCAGAAATGAAAGAGGTGAAATAACATCAGGCCCCACAGAAATACAAAGGATTGTAAAAAAAATACTATGAACAACTCAATTACAACAAACTAGTCAACCAAGAGGAAATGGACACATTCCTAGAAAAATATGACCTTCCAAAACTCCAATCAGAAAAAGCAAAAAATCTGAATAGGCTGATAACTATGGAGGAAATTGAAGCAGTAATAAAAAAATAACTTACAGCAAACAAAAGCCCTGGTCCTGGCTTCACAGAGGAGTTTCACCAAACATTCAAAGAACAATTAAAACCTATCCTCCTCAGACTAATCCAAAAAGTTCTAGAGGAAGGAGGACTTCCAACCTCTTTCTATGAAGCCAGCATTACGCTAATCTGAAAACCAGATAAAGACACTACAAAGAAAGAGAATTATAGGCCAATATCTCTGATGAACATAGATGCCAAAATCCTAAACAAAATCTTAGCAAATCTGATCCAGCATTACATTATAAAGATCATACACCATAACCAAGTGGGATTTATTCTGGGAATGCAAGGCTGGTACAATATCTGCAAATCAATAAACATGATAAATGACATAAACAAATTGAGAGATAAAAATCACACAGGCATATCAATTGATACAGAAAAAGTACTTGAAAAAATCCAAATCCTTTCTTGATAAAAACTCTCTGAAAAGTGGGAATAGAGGGATCATACCTCAACATAATAAAAACCTTATATGACACACCTACAGCTAACATCATACTCAATGGTCAAAAATTAAAACCATTTCGCCTAAGAACAGGAACAAGACAGGCAGGGATGCTCACTCTCACTACTCCTGTTTGACATAGTACTGGGAGTGCTAGCAGACAAGAAGAAGAAATAAAAGGCATCCAAATTGGAAAAGAAGACGTAAAACTGTCATTATATGCAGATGACATTATATTGTACATAGAAAGCCCTAAAGACTCTATTAAAAAACTATTAGATTTGATAAATGAATTTGGCAATGTAGCAGGATACAAAATTAACACCCAGAAATCTATGGTTTTTTTATACACCAACAATGAAGTCACAGAATGAGAAACTAACAAAAATTAAAAAAACAATCTCATTTACCATTGTAACAAAAAATTAAGATACCTAGGAATAAACTTAACTAAGAGGTAAAAGACCTGTATTTGGAAAACTACATGACATTGAAAAAAGAGATAAAGGAAGACATAAACAAATGGAAGAACATCCCATGTTCATGGATTGGTAGAATCAACATCATCAAAATGTCTATACCACCCAAAGCAATCTATAGATTCAATGCAATCCCCAGTAAAATACCAATGGCGCACTCACAGACCTCGCACAAACTCTTCAAAAATTCATATGGAATAAAAAAAAAACATGAATAGCCACAATAATCTTGAGAAAGAAGAACAAAGTTGGAGAAATCACAATACCAGATATCAAGCAATGCTACAAACCCATTGTTCTCAAAATTGCCTGGAACTGACAGACATATAGAACAATGGAACAGAACAGAGAACCCAGAAATCGACCAAGCCATTATGCTCAATTAATATTTGACAAAGGAGGCAAGAACATACAATGGAGTCAAGACAGTCTCTTCAGTAAATGGTGTTGGTTAATTAGACAGATATATGCTAAAAAGAAACTAGACCACTAACTTACACCATACACAAAAATAAACTCAAAAAGGATAATGGACTTAAACGTAAGACGGGAAACCAGAAAAAATCTTAGAAGAATACATAGGCAGCAAAATGTCAGACATGTATCGTAGCAATATCTTTACCAATACAGTTCCTTAGGGCAGTGGTTCACAACCTTTCTAATGCCACAACCCTTTAATATAGTTCCTCATGTTGTGGTGACCCCCAACCATAAAATTATTTTCATTGCTACTTCATAACTATAATTTTGCAACTGTTATGAATCGTAATGTAAATATCTGATATGCAGGATGTATTTTCATTGTTACAAATTGAACATAATTAAAGCATAGTGATTAAT
>NW_005364225.1:1328966-1341168 GCF_000412655.1 Myotis brandtii
TACAACTTAACAAAAGGAAGATAAACAACCCAATCAAAAAATGGGCAAAGGACCTAAATAGACACTTTTTGAAAGTGGACATAAAGAAGGCCAAGTCACATACAAAAACATGCTCAAAGTCACTAATCATCTGAGAGATGCAAATCAAAACGACAGTGAGATACCATCTCACACCTGTCAGAATGGCTAACATCAATAAATCACAAGTGCTGGCAAGGATGTGGAGAAAAAGGAACCATCTTGCACTGCTGGTAGGAATGTAGACTGGTGCAGTCACTGTGCAAAACAGTATGGAGTTTCCTCAAATAATTAAAAATGGAACTGCCATTTGACCCAGTCATCTCACTTCTGGGATTATATCCCAAGATATCAGAAACACCAATTAGAAAGGACATATGCACCCCTATGTTCTTAGCAGCACAATTTACAATAGCTAATATTTGGAAACAGCCTAAGTGCCCATCAGCAAATGATGGATTAAAAGACTGTGGTACATCTACAGAATGAAATACTACACTACTGTAAAAAGGAAGAATTCTAACTATTTGCAACAGCATGGATGAACATGGAGAGCATTATGCTAAGTGAAATAAGCCAGTCAGAGAAAGATAAGTGTTACATGATCTCTCTCATTTGTGGAATATAATGAACAACATAACCCTATGAAAAAAAACCAATAAACTAGAGACAGAGAAGCATTGAACAGACGGTCAAACTTCAGAGGGAAGGCAGGGGAGGACGGGTAAGAAATCAACCAAAGGACTTGTATTTATTCATATAACCATAACCAATGGACACAGACACTAGGCGGGTGAGGGCATGTGCTGGGGAGGTGGGTGTGGCTATTGAGAGGTAAATTTGGGAAAAAGGAGACATATGTAATACTTTAAACAATAAATAATTTTTAAAAAGATAGCATTTAAAAAAATTATTGCAACAATGGTTCCAGCAAAATTCATGAATACATTAGCCTATTTTGAGTCATCTCTCTCTCTCCCCAGATGAATCACTGTAAGAGAATGGAGAGCCCTTTTCTTACCCAGAGATCCAAGGATTGAGGTCAGCCCCACAAATATCATATGGATGAGAAAAGGAAGGGATACTTACATAAAAGAAATATGGACTATTTTTACCAAAAAAGGAATGATAGAGAGTTATAATGTTTAGCTGAAAGAAAAAGAAACAAGCTATATATTATATCTATATTTGTGGTTTATTTGCATATAGGTAGTATCTGATTTATAAACTGAGGTTAAGATGCATATTTTACTAATCTGGATAGCCACCAAAAGCTTATTTCCTAATACACATCCATTTAAATAACTGAAGTTCTCTTTTTAAAATAGAGTTGAATGAAAATTAATAAAACAAAAAATTAATGACACAGTGTTAACATCAAACTTACAAATTTAGGGTGAGAAGTCGATAGTCTGTATGCAATTGTTAAATGTAGCAATCAGAAGATAAAAGTGTATCTCAATATGTTAAATTAAGAACTGAAGAAAAGTTAAAGGCAAAATTTTATGGTAACCTTCTAAAACCTCATTTTATAATAAATGAAAGGCATTTATTAACAACTAGTGGCCCGGTGCATGAAATTCGTGCACAGGGTGGGGGAGTTGTCCCTCAGCCTGGCCTGCACCCTCTCCAATCTGGGACCCCTTGGGGGATGTTCAACTGCCAGGGGCTATGGGCGCTGCCATCTTTGTGGTAAATTTGCATATTCCTTCTTTAATAGATAGGATGCCTTCCAGTTGGCTTATTCTCCTACCAATAATGTAAGGAGCACATTGTATCCCATATCCTTGACAAGACTGGGAACTTACTAATGGCAGAACTGTTTCCTTAGGCCATCTTTGCACTCATTGTCTAGTCCAGCATGTATAGTAGTTATTTTAAGTAATAGTTTTGATACTCATAAAAGTAAAACTTTTAAAAATAAAAGCACTGTGTCTTTAAAGGGATTATTCTATTTACTTTGGCTTTAAATAGTCTCACTGCTAATATTTGAATAGTACTTTTTTTTTTTTTACAAGCTTTCCTCCTGATTAACTAAATAGTCATTTCAGGTCTACCTATGATTTGCAGGTTGCATTTGCCTTTTGAGTTTACTTCAAATAATCTATATGAGTTTCTAGGTGAACATTAATTCACCTTGTCAGATGATAAATTATTTGTTTTTACCTCATACTGTTCAGTAAGAATTAATTGCCATTTCACATCTATTTACATTTTTGATCTTTATGTACCCGTTCTGCAAAATAATTTTTAAAAATAGAATGTACCATCATAGAAAGTCCTCTCCAGTAAAATTGGCAGTTGAAGTAGCAAGTTTGAAGGTGAGAAGAAAGGCATTTGAGGGGGAACAAAACAAATAGTCTTTGACCAAACATTGCCAGAACAGGTTTTTGCTTTAGTCAATACAGGCTAAAAGACATTAAGTAATTAGATGGAATAATAAATCATTAATAATTAAGTTATCTTTTCTCAAAAATACCTCTAACATTCTTTATATATAAAAAAGCATAAGATGGTGAAATTCATTTCTGAGAAGCATTCTATTATATAGTTATTAGTCTAATGAGCCAATGCGATACTGATAGTAATATTTTGTTCAATGTACAAAAACTTCATTCTTATGCAAATATAGTCCATCATTTCTGCAAATACAGTCCCTCAGTTACAGGGAGAGAGCATGGAGAAGGTTTAGAAACCCAACACCATTGAAGGACACACGTTGAAAACTAGTTCAGACCCATGCCTGCTGGTGCAGAGACTATAGTGTGATTTTTTTTGGACAAGATTGCCATTTTTTTTCAGTTACCTGACAGTCCTGTTTTGTCTATCATATAATAATTCCAGTTTATTTTCCCTAATATTTAATACAGTGTCTGACACATGGTAGGAGAATTAAATATTTGTTCCAGAATTAATGAATGGATACGTATTTATTAATGCCATCATGAGGGAAAGAAAAGGGACTCACAGTGTCTCGTTTTGTACATTCATGTGCTATTGAACTTCACAGTGATCTGATGTCCATTTAAAATCCAATTCTTATTTGACTTCCTTACCAAATGTTTGGGATTAAATTAATGGAAGAGAGCATATGGATGCCACGGATGAATTAAGTGGAACATTACTTTGATTCCTTTTATAGTAACTAAAGCTGAAAGTAATTGTATTTCAGGGAAGGAACATTCTTTGGAAAGTTATGAGACTAAATAGAACAGAAACATCACCAGTAGCATAATTCCTCCTCCCCCAGTAGAGACTCTAGCAATACTGACTCTTCCCTACCATACTTGAATTACCCTTTCATTTATATTTATTCTGTAAGATTTGATATGGAGAGAAGAAATGTTAATTTGCACTAATGTAAAGATTGCACTAAACTCTTTTTAACTCATGGCCCAAATGCATTAAAATATGTTCATATTTTTACGTATTCATTGAGAATCATTTTCATATGTCCCAGAGAATAAACAGCTATTAATAATAAATTACTACAGTTACATCATTAAATTTTATAAAGACCTCCCATTCTGCATACATCTTATTTTCATTTAGGCAAGGTAATGATTTACTGACTCCCTTTAGAACAGCAGTTCTCGACCTGTGGGTCGCAGCCCCTTTGGAGGTCGAACGACCCTTTCACAGGGGTCGCCTAAGACCATCAGAAAACACATATATAATTACATATTGTTTTTGTGATTAATCACTATGCTTTAATTATGTTCAATTTGTAACAATGAAAATACATCCTGCATATTAGATATTTACATTACGATTCATAACAGTAGCAAAATTACAGTTATGAAGTAGCAACGAAAATAATTTTATGGTTGGGGGTCACAACAACATGAGGAACTGTATTAAAGGGTCGCGGCATTAGGAAGGTTGAGAACCACTGCTTTAGAATAACATGTATTCACACAAAGCACTTGCTTAGATGTCGCATGGTCGGGTAGGGAGTGCAAATATGGGTAATATGTGATCTTCCATCAAGGATCACATGAGCTCATGGCAGGGTAAGATAGGTACAAATAAATCTAATCAAATTCAGAATTAACATCCCCAAAATACAATAGATAGAAATATATAGATTGAGGACCGAGAGAGGCAGACTTCATAAAATTTTGAGGTAGGCTGGGAAGGAAGCACAGAAATTGGTTATGTAGATTAATGGGCTTTCTTGTGTGGACAACATGGGTTTGTTATGTGGAATGTGATATGGAAAAAAGAGATGTAGAAGTTGTAGGCAGAGAGCTCTATAAGAAAAGACATGGGTATGGAGAGAGGCTGAGTCTTGCTCTTTATTAGAGATTAATTCGGCCTGACAGAAACATACTTTTTGTATAGGAGATTAATAAGAACTGGCAATGGAAAGGTTGGTTGGATCTACACTGTGCAGTTCCTCAGACCTCATGTGCAGTTTTTAAGGAATTTACTGGGACATGAGCAATTTTTGAATGTTTTTAGCATCACTGCATCCTATAATTAGAATGACACTTTAGGAAGACTATTTTAGCAGCAGGAGTTAAGAATATTTATAGACTTTTGCCTTGTTCATTCAATCTGATGCAGTTGAAATTCTTTTTTTATGTCTCTGTGTCTACAAGTCCAATGCAGATGTTACCTCCTTTAAGAAGACTTCTCCCACCCTTCAAGATATAAATAATCACTCCTAACAATTGCAATGGTTTAATTTTTGTTGTTGTTGTTTGTTTGTGATGCTATATTCTAGTAGAGAATATCACACTTGTGTTAGGGTAAAACTTATAAAGTAAAACTTTTACATCTTAGAACACATGTAGAAAGTGCTATGCTGTATTACAATTTCAAATTGAAATAATGTGTTTATTTAGAAGACTTCAACCATTCCACAGTGCTCAGGAGAATGAAGAAAATAATGATTAATAAATCACTAATTCTGTCCTATGGTATTTGTGGTCAGTGCAGTACTATCATACAGTATTTCACAGCCTCCTTAACATGGCAAAGAATAGTACTGAAGGGCATTTGTTAGAAGACCTTTGTCTTGTATAGTTGCAGGGCAGAATCTACCAAGGAAAAACACATGTGCAAGATTCAGAAGGCAAAAGAGAAGGAGGTCAGTCATTGGGTACAAGATCATCTCCTCTGAGACTATTCTGCACTGCAGGCAGCAAAAATTGTTGGCACTCGCTCTCCTTGGGATTTGCTGACATTTGGCACAGCTCCCTCGAATCGCCAGAATCTATCAGCTATGGCCCTGGCCTTACTTTGCAGCCCGTCCAACATTTCATTAATGCTCCTAGTTCCCTATATTGAACAGTTCCAAGTTGCACTAACTAGAAGAGCTTCGGTTTTCTTGACAAGAACTTGACTGATGCAGCTTCTATTGCAAGAGTAATTCCTATTCTAGTTAAAGATTTACCTAACACGTAGAATACAACCATGATGGTACCAATCTTGATTAAGGTTACAAAATGGAAAAATATTTTTTTTTAGTAAAATGAGGAGGCGGTCACCACTGCATTTGAAAAATATATTGCAGTTCCTGTTGAAAAGAAAACTTATTTAAAAAGAGCACCTCAAAATGATCAACAGATGAGTTTTAGTTGAAAATAGAGTCATAGAAACATACAGCTGGAAAATTTAGAGCACCTGATAACTTTTGTATAAAAATACACTCAGAACTGGAAGATGACACCATTTGCAGATTTTATTGTTTTGAGAGTGAAGTTTTATTCTTTTTAAAGATTAGCTAATATTTTGTTTTTAATTTTTATGACTACATTTTCTTTACTTTCATATTTTAGTTTATTTTTGAATAATTTTTAAATTTTCATTAACCTATTAGAATGACAATATTTGCTTAACATTTATATTTCCATAAATGTTTCTTTATTACTGTTTTAATACATTTACACATTTTTTGCATTTTAAATATATTAAACGAGTTATCTCCCTGATTTTGAGGGGGAAGAGTATCACGTTTCTGCTCTTATATTTTAGTTCTTTCATAGGAATCTTAGTGTGTGTTCTTCTAAAAGACTTGGAAGAAAATATTTAGTTCAAGTGCTCTACATAGTTTCTTAGGGAGGTGATTCCATGTTCCCAATTGGAGAAAATAGATGTAGGACAGTAAAGGAGAATAGTCAATAAATATCAGGGAAGAAAATGTTATTAAGCAAGTTGTCACTGTGTGTACATGAGCATAATTCCCCTTTGGCATTTTGCTTAGAACATGTTCCTCAAAGTTGATTGGAGGGGCAAGAATGAGATAGTTATACACCAGCTCCTGTTAGTCATTAAAGTCAGCTCAGGTGACATTCATTATCAAGCACTTCCCTAGCAATGCAGTTGGAGGCCAGCAAAAGTCTTCATGAACTTGTTGGTCTCTGACATCTAGACTAGCCAGGCACTGATATTGTAAGGCCTGAGAGGATATAAGCAGAACACTGGCAAACAGGTGGAATGTTTTCTTTATCTCAGGATTCCTTATATGACACATACGTCTCCCCTCCCCCCAGGTTTGGCAACTATACACTAAAATACAGTACTACGTCAGATAGTCATCTTGGCCACCACATCAGGAAGTGCATTCAACTACAAATTGCAGACGTTTTATTCTTATTTGCATTGAACTTACTTGAGTTAAATTAAAAATATTTTGTAGAACCTTGAATTTGATAAGGCAAAATCAGTCATAATTTTTATGTTGCTTATACTTCGAGCTTTGAAAGTAGCAGTCTGGGTATGCCTTTCATCATCAACTGGGTTCAAATTGCAGACAAATTAGGGCCTGATTTATTCTTTTACAATTTATCAACATCATTATCATTTACATGTAGCTAGGAAACTTAGTATTAATATTTTTAGAGTAAACATTTAAACTCAGCTAGAAGTCTCATCTCTGTATTGTACTTTACTCCTTTATTTTAAAAACAAAACATTGCTTGGAATGAAAAGTAACTCTAGACTGCAACACTACATCTTTAATGAAAACATAACCTCACTTTTTCTGGTACTTGGAAAACTATACCACTATTTTAAAATTAAATAGCTCTTATTTTAATTCAATCAGCATCAATGGTTTATAATAATATTAAGCTGGCCTCCAGGTTGGTCACAATGCACCATGTGCAAAATACAAATCATACTATTTTTACCAAAATTAAAATAGGAGATCTGCATAAAAAATTAATTATATCTATCTACACACATTTCTATGGGCCCAGAAATAAAAGAGATAAATATTTTGCACACACACACACACACACACACACACACACATGGTAGGAGGATCACATTTACAACAATTATATATAATTCTTCAGAAAATTCTTATGGGTAAGAATATATTTAGAGAACTAACAAAGGGCATAAAGAAAGGTTAAAATACACTGGATCAATTATTTTTGTTTCTTTTTTACTGCTTTGTCAATAAAATGGAATTGCATCTGAATAATGGTCTACCCTTATACTTTAGAAGTAGAGCTGCTTATAAAATCTCAAACAAGTAAAAGCTGTGACCAGTTAATTTGTAGACAATTTACTGTTAAGATAATTGAGATAGCAGCACTTGCTTGTGACAGCATTATTGGAAAAAATCCGATGGACTCAGCACATAATCACAAGTACAAATTGAATACTAAAACAAACAAAAAGTCAACTTCTTAAAACTATTAACTGCTTCTGAAATGTGCCTTACTAAATACAGATTGAATAATAAATATGTTAAGACTATGCCAGAAAAGCATAGATGTAGTAATGAAAAGAACATAGTCTATTTCTATTAGGAGAGGAAGTGTCCCAGATAGTAATCACCTTTTAGGTTGTTTTTTTCTTCTTTTTTGATCACAGAATCAAAGAAAATAGTCATTAAAGAACATAGTCCAAGAGCTTGAATTTATGAAAGTATTTGGATTGTTTTGTCAGGGAACTTAAGAAATACATAATTTAAAACTGGTACTTTACTAACATGTTGAATGAGAGAGATTTTTCCTATTTTCTCTACTTGGGCTAAAGTCCAAAAGTTTAAAAGTTTAATAACAATGTTTCTCTAAATTCAAAAAAAGGAGGCATCCATTATTTAAGAAATGTACTCTTTAGGGGCAGAAATTTTCCTAAGATCTATTAAGAAGTGACTCAAGTGGTCCTATTACCCCACCATCATCTCAACATCCTCCTACCCAGCCTAAAGAGTAAAATATTAATATATCAGTGGAATTGGCTTAGAGAGCAGTCATTATGAGTACATGATTTATGAGAAAAAATATGCTCAAATAATGTAAGGGTGGTCTCTCTAAAAGAATTATTCATAAATTTTAGTCATGTCTACACGAAAAAAGGTGGCATCTCATTTTCCTTGTATCTATAATTTTTAACTGATTTGTTTATCTTCTCTATGAATGTAACTAGTATTTTCAGAGAAATAGAAAGAAGTTACTGAGTAGAGATAAGTGTCTATAATGAGGCTGCTTATGCTTCCAATTTTAGGAAAGGCAGGTGAGCGTCAGGAAAGGAGCCACACATGAGCTACGATCCAGTAAGACTAAACATGGGTGAGTGGTCCAGCAGCAAGATTCCTGTTAGTTAGTACATTTCCAAATCAGAAGTAGTCAAGGCAAAACTGACCTCCCACATCAGGGAACCATACATTGAGAAAGCCCCCATGAACTCCTCTGAAGAAAGCTCATCTGATCCCATCAGATATCCAGGAATTTTGTGCTTGCCTCCTCGAATGCATCAATAGTTAGAGGTTATATCAGCACAAATCAGTTAAAAGATAGTTATCGTTTTTCCTTCTACCTCCTTCCTGCGTCCTTCCAGAAAATCTGACCGTTGAAGGGATGAGCAGAGGTGGGGTAAAATAAAAGGCTCTCGCAGGCCTTAGGGTCTCAGGCAAAAAAGATGATCTACATTAGCTTTACCTGTGAAACACACATGGATTAGAAGATGACCATTACATTAGAAATGGGAGTAAAGTTCACACTTGAGCAGACATTTTATACTTGAAAATATTCAGGAATCCGAAGATGTCAAAGAACTCATTTGAGAGATAGCTTAGGGGAGGATAGTAATCAGAATAAATGACCAAAAAAATTCTATTGTACCCCAATAAGTTTAAAATATCCAATGAGCTGATTATAGTCAATAATCAAACTTCAATATATTAGGCAGCTTCTTAAAAATATCTCACCTATAATAATTTTCAGAACAAAAAATAAAAATATATCTAACTCAAGGAAAACAGCTCAAATCTCTCCAAATACCAGGAGAGCCCTACCGAGGTATTTTTCAATGGCCTTTTCTACCCTTGCTTCCTAAACTTAGTGTGTGCCTCCTCTGAAATCATCAAGCAGCTTCTTGTGTCAGCAAAAATGTCCTCTTTCTGTTCTGATACCATGAATTATTGTCCTGAAATGATAAAAAAAAATGTTTCCTCTTCCTCTCTTTCACTTATGTTATGGGCCCCAAAACACAGCTCTGTCAATTTTTAGGTAGCCAGGATGCCTCTAATGATAAAAAACATTTTATTTGATTCATTTAAAAAATCTCTTTTTATCTATTAATAATAGGTTCTTAGTTTGCTATGTCTTGTCCTGAGTGTATTATCTACATTAGCTTCACCTGTGAAACACACACATTTTTTTATTTCATCATCACAACCGTTATCAATAGTTATTTATTATCCCCATTATTTTTATTTAGAAAAAAGACATAGAGACGATAACCAGCTTTCATTAGGTTACACAGCTACTAAAGAGCAGAACTAGAATTTAAACCTGGATGGACCTCCAATAAAGTCCCTGTCATTGGTTTTTTGAAAATATGTTAATTTACCATGTTACACTCAAATTTACTCTTTGCTCTAAACAACTAATTGCTCTGCAGACCAAGGATAGGTATTATGTATCACTCCTTTTTGCATTTTCTTTTTTCATAAATCAAGATAATTTGTGACATTTGTGGAGTCTTATTTTCAAGTATTTATTATTTAAGCAAATAGCTCCCTGGCCAATTTACTTTTTTGGTGGTTGGAGAGTAGAAAGCTTCCTGTATTAAGTTTTGCAACAATATTTTTATTGATTGATTGATGTCAGAAAGGAAGGAAGAGGGAGAGCGAGAAGGAAACATCAATGATGAAAGAGAATCACTGATCAGCTGCCTCCTGCACACCCTCTACTGGGGATTGAGCCCGCATGTGCCATTGATAGGAATCAAACCTGGGACCCTTTGGTCCTCAGGCTGATGCTCTATCCACTGAGCCAAACCTGCTAGGGCGCAAAAATATTTTTAAAGCTTTAGAGAGGGAAAAAAGATTTTCTTGGGGAGCTGCTGTAGGCTGTGTGGCAGTCATTTACAGTGATGTGAGAGAGATCAAGAACACTTTTTTTTAGAATCCATAGGCAGGACATTATGCAAATATTTACCCTTAGATGATTTCCTGAAATACTTCCATAAAGAGTTCAATAAATTCCAATTCTTTTGGCTCCTGCATGACATTTCCTTGAATGTTTTATTGTGGTGAGATTAGATTACACTCATAGTTAATATCTGCTTTTTAGTTTAGATCCTTCAACTTTTTATCACATTGACATTGGTTGACTAGCCTGTAATGTCTTCTCTGCATAGTGGTTTTACTCTATCATTATGTAACATGTGGAGGGGTGCGTTGTGGATATCAAATGATTCTCATTAAGTTTTAAGAGACCGGGACAAGTAGAGGTTTGCAATCTATCAAACTAGTATAGCCATCTTAGTATACTTACTTTTTTTGAAAGCCGTGCTTGACAGATTAAGTGAATTGGTCATTTGGATGTCTGATCTTGGTAAAATAAATTTTTGAAATAAATGTTTTTATTTCTTGTCAGTACTTAGGCTCATGTTTAAACATTTTTTAAAAAATGAAAGCCTAGGATTGACTTATTTTATTTTACTTTAATTCGTTTGCACACACAAGGGTACAGAGAAAGGGAGTAGTTGGTGTATAACTTGTTAACTAATATCACCCTAATGAACTTAACAAAATAAAAACAAAGTCTAAGAAGGAAAAAAGATACAAAGCAGGAGTCTATAACTCAATAGTAGATCAGCAATTGCAAATAAGGGTAGAGCCCACTTAGCATGTGTAGGAGCTATGATATCTTGTCCCTTAAACTGTTTCGATTTAATTGAGTGCCGAATTAAGTCTACAACAATACAAAGATTTGTGATTTCCCTTGGCAATCTGTTTGAGAACACATGTTCAGAAATAGACATTTATTTTTAAAAGGACATAAAATTACAAAAAAAAAATCATAAATTTTAAATTATTTAAAAGGGAAATAAAAATAATTGAAATTTCTTTTGTCAGTTAGTGAATCTGTGAACTAATTTTGGTTTTTAAGAGACCTATCTGAACTCAGCCACTATCAGTTTTGGCTCAGATTTTTCTCTTTAACTGCTGTCCACACATAAAATGATTTAAAATTGGCTAAAATTATACCAGATATGGTGATTTTAAAATGCAGAGTTGATGATATAAGGTTACTTTTAATTAATATTAGAGACTTTCAGTGATTGTGATATTTGAAAAATAGATTAAGTAGGTACGAAGTATTTATAATCCATTAATTTTCAAGAAGACATACAGAACTTTAAATAAACATGCCCAGATTACAGTGAAAACAAAAAAAGCTTCCAGTAGTTATAAATAAACAATAACTCTGATGAGCCAAACAATAATTTGTCCAGTTTGTTGAGACAATCTTTGAAATTATGCATGCATATTTTATTACATATATATGCACACATATATAAATGTAATATCCAGAGGTCAGAGTGGGACCATCCAGTTTGCAGCTCCGTGGAACCATAAAAGACACACTCAGGGGACAGACTCAGTGAGCACCAAAGCCCCATCGAAGCAAGTCTAGCGCCAGAGGGGTGTCTCCAGCACAGAAGTTCTCCCACTGCAGACACAGCTGATTCTCACAGCCAATTGGCCTGGAGGTCAATTCCTCCCAGTGATAACTACAACAATCAAGGCTTAACCACAACAAGACTGTGCACAAAGCCCACAAGGGGGTGCACCAAGAGTGTCTACCTCAGGTAATTGGGACACTTAGCACAGAAAGGCACTCTATCGACACAGCGAAGCATAAAAAAATGCCGAGACAAAGAAACAGGACACAAACGACAGAATTGGAGGAAAGCAAACTGCTGGATA